>NW_010141608.1:0-19308 GCF_000699245.1 Pterocles gutturalis
AGCAACAGCTAAAAATTCATGCCGCTGTCAGTGCAAGTGAAGTTTTACAGTTTAGTGGAAGGTGCTGACTGGGACGGGGCTCCACAACCAGCAAGGACTGTGAAGAAAACATCTGACCACTTACAGGGAGCAGAAGCACTCAGAGGCTCGGGTCTTTCATTTAGAGGCTCGGGGCCACATGAAAGGGGAAACACATGGGAGTAAATCTGCTGGTGGCCAGTACCAGTGCCATTATCCCAGTACAGTAACCAGTATCGCAGTTCCTTAATGTATTTTGCATCCAGGCACTCATTTAAGACAGATTTCTTGGGGGAAAAAAAACCTCCTGCCCTATGCAAGACTACCCGTATCTCTGTAAGGACGGGAACAATAATAAGCCCTGTAACAGCTGTCCAACAAGAAAGGTGGCAGACACTGTGTCAAGCACTGTGTCAAAATCTTTACCCTGTGGTGAACTTTGCTCATTATAATGTCATTATAATACCAAAACACACCTCCATCCCAAAGGCTACCTGCCTCCAAGGTAGAGTTTACCCTGGACACTACCCTCTGGGTATGTGCAACAGTGCCATCTGGCAGAGCAGGAGATATGAAAATGAGTTCCAGGAAAAGGTGGAGATTCTTCAGGTAGAGGAGGAGCAAGGTGTGTAACTTAGTATAAAAGGTCATCCCCTAGCAACTTGAAGTTGAAGCCTTCCCCACCAAGGATCAACAACGATCATTAGGACCGGTGGGATGCTGCTGGATAGGGGATCTAGGGATGCCTTGGACCTGTGGTGGTAGTTATATTCCTCTTTCCTCTCTTTACTTTTCACTCTCTTTGTCTATCACACATCACTTACGGACACAGAATAATAAAGTTTTTTAATGTTTAATTGAAACTAACTCCTTTGGTGTGTTCGCCTTAATTTTGCACTTTGAAATTTCAGCAAAGAATCATCACGAGTTCTTAGTGGACTGTGACAGTGCTGGAGCAGTATGCATGGGAAACACCACAGTGTCACCTTGAAATCTTTCCTATTCCTTAACAGTAGCTAATTGATCACTGGATGTAAGTCAACAAGGAAGATAACACAAAGTGAGAGGAGCCAGAGGGAGCATGTTTCTCCATTTGTACTGTTAATTATGAGTGTGGGTGAGTGCTGCACTTCTTTATAACACTGCAGAAGTAACACTCAGCTCCTCCGCTCCACTCTGTGTGACAGCCAACAAATCTGAGTAACTGCCCTCTTAAATGTCCTGGAAATAAAGTGTGCATTGAGAAATGAGAACACATTTAAACCTATTCACACTGACATTTAGGAACAGGCATGCATGAAAAAACATTGGTTTGTTTCTTCCCCTTCTATAGCGTGGGGGCCAAGCAGACGACTAGAAGGATAGCACAATTTTAAAAATACTTTAACTAAACAGAAGCCCCCAAGAAATCCACAATCTAGTATATTCCAATTTAAAAGTGCTGACATTTCTTTTCCCTACTTTCATTCCTGTTTTGAGAGACAGAAACAATCAGCTTCTATTAATCTGACAAGTTATTTAAGCTATGAGTTGCACTTTATCCAATAAAAATAGAATAAAGCTGACACAGAGAAAGGATTAATCAAAAAGAAAACTGTGGAGGGGAAGCACTTCACAGCAGATGTTTCATGAAGGTGACACCATTCTCAGACCCAGAAAATTCTGCATGCTGTCAGGCTCTGCTGAACTCTGCCTGGCCCTCCATGGCCTGAAAACAGCTTTCCAGCCTATCTTAGATTTCTGATGTTTGCCTTTGTACCAATGCATGTCTGCATACAGCATAAACAATCAAATAAATAAATTATTTCCATCAGAGTGGTCACATGGTATCACTTGGCTGTGCAGAGAGAAGGAAGAGGGAGCAGCAGGCAGGAGCAGCCGTGGTTCTTCTGCCCTTCATGGAGCTGTGCTCATCCGCTCAGAACAGACAGGGTAGGCAGGCAGTCATGTTCTTCTCCTGCAGCAGCTACAGGAAAACGGGTAAATTCAGGCCCTCTGCCTCTCTGAGTACACTCTTTTCAGTCCATCACAGCCCTACACTGACTGCATTTAGTCTCATCCATGGACAGAGCTGAGGTCCTGATGACAAAGGCATTGGGTAACCTCACCAAAATTCACTCCCACCACATCAGGAAGAGGTAGTGGAACCACTTGTTTTGACTAACTGAGCAATTTCATAACAAACCTGCTTTCATTTCTTGTCTGATCCTCTCTCTTTACAGCTTGGGATCTTTCGACTCTCCCAGGGCCCAGCTGATGGAGAGCCAATTGCTAAAGAGAGTGGCAGTGGAGTGAAGTTACCAGAGCTATCAGGCTGTTACTTTTCAGGGAGAAACTTGGAGATATCTTCCCTAAGTAGTTCACAGCTAACTACAGAGACTTCCTTATTTCACCTCTGACTCTCCTTGGGCTCCTTTGGAGGTACTGCACAGCCAAAAGAGAATAGACTGCATATCTCTAGGAAGGCAGACTCCTAAAGGATGTTAAGAGCATCTGCTGGAGACCAGCCCAGTGCCCTGGAGACCTGGGCTCTTGCCCAGGCCGAGGGACATGGCTGCTGCTTTCCCATTTGTAGGTTCAACCAGTAGCAAAGCTGAGCATGTATTCTAGAGAAACACACAGAGGCACACAGAGGACATTGACATGGCTGGTCCCACACACTGCCACAGACAAGGTGTTGCCTTCAACAACATCCACAGGACTCATATAAACATAAGAACAGACAACTAAGTCCCCTCCTCCTCATGGGCTGACTCATCCCACAGGCAACCTACACTTGCAGGTCCCCCCAAATACCAGTATGGACCCTTCCCCTGCCTGATACTCCAGTGTGGACCTATGGCCCCCGTGCTTGCCAGCTGGTCCAGCCTGAAGATTGTCAATGAATTACACACACACACAGACACTCTCCTACACAGCAGTTTTGGGGAAGATGCGGACACTCACCCTCTCCAACAGCACCAGGCATACAGGTTGTGAGCTGTGGTCCTACTCCAGCCATTGTCACTGAGATCCTCAATCACACTGGTCCACACAGCAGCTGGTTTTCAGGATACAGGAGCGTTCACTGCCCTGGTTGAGTGGAGGGCCCTGGTCCTCCTAAGGCTCTTCTTGTTCCCTGTATGTGGGAACACAGGTGGCAAGGGGGCTGCTGGGACCCTCATGATGGGCAACGGTTGTGCTGATGGGGAGCTCGTTGCTACTCAACCATTAAATCTCCTGGAGAGGGCTGGGCTAGGGGCAGGAGAGCACCCTCAGGAGGCAGCGGGGCCAAGATCAGCCATGGGACTGCCCACCCACCTCTGGCAGCACAGGTGTCCTGCTGGCCCAGCACACGGTGGGACTCCCCCCTGTACCATTACATGGGAATATCAATAGGCTGGTGTGTGAACACTTCTGTGCAGCTTCAGAGGGAGACCTGTAGCAGGTGGACGTGCAGATTTTTGTCCAGCCCAAAGGGGCACAGCGTGGATGCCACGGTGTGCTCCACAATGGCTATCTCTGAATGGTCAGCCCCAGAGAGTTAATTCAACCTCCTGCACAGCCAGGGCAGCAACGTGTGGAGGAGAACTGGGTATACATGTAAAAGGGATGCCCAGATGGAGGAATGCAAGCTGCCCAAGGTGGTGGGAGATGACTGATGACTCCACAGATGGTCTGAAGACATGCTTCTCAAAGCTGTCATCCACCCACACCGGATGCAGCATGGAGGTCACCCTCCTCTTGCAGAGAGGGCATTTGGGTTTTCTCTCGGTCCACCACAAGATGCAAGTGTAGCAGAATTGTTGGAGGCATGACATCATGTAGTTAGCCTCCTCCCAGCAATCCAGGCATACAGGACAGAGGTTGTCCAGTGCCAAGGCCATGCTCTCTACACGCTGCGGTGGGCTGGAGAGAGCTGGAGATGTTGAGCTTCCTGTCTCTCCCAAGTGCTGCAGCAGTGAGTGTCATGCTAGAAAGTATCAGGCCTTGTAGCATTCAGATCAGGAAAAGGCATCTAGCACATCCACAGTGCCAGGCTACACTGCACTTTAATCAGGGCACCTGGTTACACAAGGCTTGGCCTACTGCATTAACACTTGTCCTGCCCTGCTATGGAGGCTGTAGTTATCCAGCAAAAGAAAACACCAGCAGGCCTTCAATTGTCTTTTTTTTCGAAGCTTTTCTGCCCTACTCTGCATTGCTTTGCCCAGCACTGGTCATGGATGGAGGTCTGTTCTGCAGTGAGGGGGTTAAGCGAACAGCCTCAAACAGCCTGTCTCAATCATGTGTCTCTGCCTGGATGGGACAGTGCCCTAAGAGGGACTCGCCTGTCCCTGTGCACCCCTTGGAGGCCCACATCCTGCTCTCTCCTGAGCACAGCGCAGCCCAGCAGGACGTCATAGGGACATGGCTGTGCCATCCTTGGCCAGACAGAAGCTACCTGTCAGTGCCACAGACACCCAAACCGCACCTTGTGGTGCTGCCAGATGGGGTGTGATGCATGGGACCAGTCCAGGGTGCTCTCCCACCACAACAGGCAGGCATAGATTGCAGGGAGCAGCCTGGCTGCACCTAAAGCTCAAGCACGTGCATCTCCTGGTATCTGTGCAGACCACTGTGGAGGGGTGGCTCACTGCCTCTCTCCTGAACATTGCTGGGCTTGGAGAAGGCAGAGGATGGAAGAGGTACCACCCTGGTGCCAGGCATGTTCAGCTGCTTACCACAGGGCAGAGGTAATGTGGAGGAGAAAAAGAAGCTTTCTGCTTGTTGTGGTTTAAGCCCAGTGGGCAGCTGAGCCCCCCAGAGCTAGGTCACACACTCCTCAGCATCTATGTGTTTTGTTGTCTCAAACAATGGGCAGAGCGTTTCTAAAGAAGAGGCTCCACCATGTCTACAAACAGTGTGGGCAGAGCATGTTAGAAGAAAAGGTTATTCTGTGAACAGACATTAGCAAGTTAACTTTTTGAGTGATGGGCACACCTGTTGTGGTGGTGCATGGTTGCTGGGGGCTTGGATTTGCCTCCCTGTTTTCAATTCACTACTTCCATCCAGTTTTTCCAATTAACCCAAGGATTTACTAACACAGGTCCTGTTTGGGTGCCCACCTTAAGCTCTAGACAGTTGGTTACAAACCCTGTAGGCCTGTTAGTAAAGGATTTATCAGGATTATATGTGAGAATAATGCAGATAACACACACTGATGTTGTGGTTATGGCTATGTAGTGCTTATCCTGGGACTTCTCAAGTTTCTCATACTCTGCCGAAAAAACACAGACTAGAAGATATGGAAGCTTCAAGGCTACAACCATCAACAGCAGCTACAATTAGACATGGTAAGGACCTGTCTGAAGACAGTGAAGGAATCCCAAATATTACTGCTGGACCAAACCATCACATGAGGGATGGGTGGATAGTCTGTAATGGTATAATTGCCCAGGGATTTCTTTGTTCAGTGTCCCTCTCCATAGGCACCCAGCTTGAGCTCACCCTACTGCTGTACCATCCTATTAAATTATTAATTTTTATAAAGTCAGATCCCTGAGAGTCTGCTTCAGGAAGCCAAGGATTCAAACTTTGGAGCAAACTTAACACCAGACATCCAAACAGAAGGTGATTTGGGAATAAGAATAATGAAACTTTGAAATATTAGTTAAGTGATAAAAAAACAGGCGGGCACATACAATCCTTTAGCTATAAACACATATAATCTCTTAGCCATAAACTGTTAACTAAGTCTGGGACTAGGAGTGGATCCAGCTGCACCTAGACTCCTCTCTGAGAAGGATTTTAGAAAGGAAGAGTGTCCATTCTGAACATCATGACTCAAATGGGAGGTTTTCCTTACTTTTTACATCTCCAGTCCCTGTGTAAAACATTCCAAAACAATTCTAACCTGATTTTCTCTCTGTATGTTTCCTCCATGTAGCAAGTAATAGAGCAAACCTTGCCAACGAACTCTGTTAAGTTCCAGTTTTATCTAAACACTCATCCGCAACACCTCATCTGGAAATTGCAGTTCTGGCTTGGCACAATTACAACCATTCCATTGGTGGGCAAGTTGGGCCCATTGCCTGTCCCCATTTTTTTGCAGTCATGAGCCACAATAGTAGCACATGGAACCTAGTAGACTTTTAGGATCCAGACAAGAGTCATCTTGACTCATGTTCCCAATTAACTTTAAATTTTTCTCAATGAGGAAGAACAAAGCTGAGGCTTCTTCATGGCAAAGGGAAAGAAAGATGAGTTCTGGCATTGCTAAGAAGACAGACCTTCTACCTGATCATCTCAAAGCAAAAAAGCTTTCCAAGCCTATTCTCATTCGGCTTTTGGACCTTTACAATACTGAGGGAGCATGAAGCTAAGGCCCATACACAGCAAAGGGATAGAAGGAGAGGTTTAGCTGGACCAAGAAGACAGATTTTCAACTTTATCCCCTCAAAACCTGGGCCCATACAAGAGACAATTTATTGTCACCCATGGAGATGACTCCAGAACTCAGTTTGAGCTTTCATCAGTCTCAAACGTAGCCTACACTCACTTGGCTACACAAATGTCTTTTCAAACATTTCCTCAATGTTTAATTTTTCCCCAATATTCATATTATAAGCACAAACAAAAATAACATAGGATTTACTTACTGCTGATGTGACAGCCAGCCAGGAGACATTGTAGAGGACTAGACCACACACAAGGGAGATTTTGAAATTAGGATCTCTTACTTCCTCTGGCGGCATCACTTTGGGTCATCCTTCGAGTTCAAGTCTGGCTGCTTCTGACAGTGTGCAGCAATCCTACTTCCACCCCTAAACTGCTGGGGAATTTTTATCCTACCCCTTGAGACAAATTAAATACACATTTGTACTTATATATAGAAAGACTTACTGAGCAATGCATTGGACAGAGTCCTAACACCATAAGCGGTTCTTCAAGGAGTCTGCAAAGATGCAGCATAAGCTGACTCCTAATACACACTTAACACCAGCACCAGTTATGTGGGCATTGGCATCAGGCTCCCTAGTCTGGTGTTTGGTTTATACCCTAGCACCAGCTCTGTTTACTAAAAGTGGCCTCTGAGCACTCACATTCCACAACTGTTACAAGACAACACTTAAGCATCTCTTACCTAATCAGTCAGTTTAACTTCTTCTGCACATGTGCCTTCTTGTCCTCTGTGCCAGAGCATAGGTCCTTAGTCATGAATTACCACTGCTGAGCAGCTACAGTTTGAATTTCCCCTTCAGCATGCTCAGTCCCAGACATTTAGAGGAGACCAGCAAAGTAAGATCATTTATTCAGCAGAACAGGTGTCTCAATAAAGCCTGCTAAGTTCAGATTTGAGTCTGCACCCTTGTAACTGTACCTCACACATGACTCAACATCCCAATGTAGTCAGACTGAATCCCAGAGTATTCCTGGACACCAGCTCAAAGTACCTTTCAGGCTAGATCCAGGCCCTAAAACCATAAATCAACCTTTCTCTGTTTAAGATCTCAAAGAAGGAAGGAAGAAGATAAACAAAATTTTGTTTGAAATGCAGCATCTGTGTTTTAAGATGCTTCATGGAATCCTCCTACTCTTCCTTTGCCTCCTAAGTGTAAGATACTGGCAACAATTGATCCATCAGCTTTAATTCTAGTGCAGCTAATTTGTAAAATGCCCCTAACACTTGCAGGCAATTCCCACATGCTATATTTGAACAAGGACTTCCAACAATTATGAGAAGTGGAAGGAAGTCTACCTTTAGCAGCTCATCCATGCTGCCCAGGATGGGAGCACTAAACTAAAGTATTTAACTGTAACTATTCTGCAAGGAAGAACTTAAGCTGAGTTGCATGCTTTTCTAGCTAGACACCCATTCTGAGTTTATTTGAACAGGAGCTATGCCCAACATACACATTTGAAAAATGTTGTCAAAAATCAGTAAAGATTTCAAAGGGTTGAGTGTTTTATACAGTCTTTGTGTACGCACTTTTTTTAAAAAAAGAAAATTTAAAACCCTAATATCTTAAACAATTTTTCCCTAGCAGCTACATGTCAAATCTGGAGAGAGACAGGAGAGAACTGATTGCTTTAATATAGCTGCAACTGATCAGAAGGGAACTGATTATTGGAAAGGCTTAGTTTTCTTTCTCTTTCTCTTCCACTACATTTAAAATTAAAAAAAAAAAAAAAAAAAAAAAAAAAAAGACCAAGTTTAGTTTAAAAAAGACCAAGTTTAGATTAAAAAAAATCTTAGTGTTAAAAAAACTTTTTTTCACATCCAAAATGCAAAAGAATTCAACATCACAGAGCGAAACTAGAATATGGGTACCACAAATGCCACAAAAGTGTATTTTGTCTCTTTAGAGTGGTGGCTCTCACTTGGAAACCCTTCTCTGTTCTTTTCAGCAATAAAAAAGAATAAACAAAGGTACTCAGGTAAATTGCACAGCACAAGAATGATAGTCCAAATATATCCTCCTAAAGTACGTACAGTACAAGTATCCATACAGTACAATTTAAGCATAGATCAATACAGCAAAAAAGGCTAGCAGCTGGACAGATTATTTTTTGGTTTTTTACAGTTAACAAAAAGCTGGACAACCTGAATGGCTCAGAACACCAGTAGCTGTGTCCTGTCTATTCTGAGCCCTGTTTCTGCTTAGTGCTAAACAACACATACTGCCAAATGATGTGTCAGGCTGTCATTGACCACTGAAACTTCACCTGATAAAATTTCATGAGCACAGGTCAGGTGCAGGTGCATTTATTTTGTATGTATTTGTTGCCCTTCTTCATGCTGGCACAATCAGGAATAAAAGCATACATGCCTGAAGGATCCAGTCTGTTTTTAAAAGTGATGGGGTGAACTCTTCACTGCCTTCATGTTGATAAACAAAATACAGGACTAAAAAACGATCTGGCAGTGACAATTAACAGGTCTTTGCTGGGTCTGAGTCTGAATAAAAGTGATGCATTGCATGTTGGGGATACAACACGTCTCTCAAGTCCCTGAACCTCAAGGTTAATTGGGGGAACAAAGTCCCTCCCATCATAGAAGAAGATCAGGTCCGAGACCACATGAGGGACTTGAGCACAGTCTGTGGGACCCAATGAGATGCATCCCAGGGTCCTGAAGGAATTGGCAGATGTAGTTGCTAAGCAACTCTCCATTATACTTGAAAGGTCATGACAGTCAGGTGACATCCCCAGTGACAGGAGAAAAGTGAATATCACACCTACTTTTAAAAAGGTATTAAGAAGGACCCTGGGAACTACCAATCAGTCAGCCTCACCTCAGTGGCCAGTAAGATCATGAACAGAGCCTCCTGGAAGATACCTCAAAGCATGCGGTAGACAGGTAATTAGAGACAGCCGGCATGGCTTCACAAGGGCAAACTGTGTCTGACTAACATAGTGGCCTTCTACAGAGAGTGACTGCATCAGTAGACAAGTGAAGAGTAATTGATGTCATCTACTTGGACTTTAGTAGAACCTCTGACATGGTTCCAGACAACATTCTTGCCTCTAAATTGGAGCAATACGAGGTTTGTGGATGGACTATTCAACAGATGATGAACTGGCTAAATGACCACATCCAAAGAGTTGCAATCAATGGCTCAATGTCCAAATGGATATCAGTAACGTGTGGGGTCCCTCAGGGGTCTGCACTGGGACTGGTACTGTTCAATATATCTGCTAACGGCACAAATGGAGGGACTGAGTGCACCCTTAACAAGTTTGTGGATGACACCAAGTTGAGTGGTGCAATTGATAGGCTAGAGGGAAGGGATGCCATCCAGATGGACCATGACAAGCCTGAGGAGCAGGCCAATGTGAACCTTGTAAAGTTCAACAAGGCCAAGTGCTAGTTCCTGCACCTGGTGGCAATCCCCACTTTCAGTACAGACTGGGGGATGAATGGATTGAGAGTAGCCGTGCGGAGAACTTTGGGGATATTGGTAGATGAAAAATTAGATATGAGCCAGCAATGTGTGCTGGCAGCCCCAAAAGCTATCCTGGGCTGCCTCAAAAGAAGCATAGCCACCATGTCAAGGGAGGTGATTCTCCCCCTCTCCTCTGCTCTCGTGAGACCCCACCTGGAATACTGTGCCCAGCTCTGTGTCCCCTACCGCACAAAAGACGTGGACCTTTTAGAGTGAGTCCAGAGGAGGGCCACAAAAATGATCAGAGGGATGGAATACCTCTCCCGTGAAGGAAGGTTGAGAGAGGTGAGGTTGTTCACCCTGGGAAAGGGTCTGGAGAGACCTTATTGTGGCCTATCAATGTATAGAAGTGGGCTTATAAGAAAGATGGAGAGAGACTTGTTACCAGGACCTGTAGTGACAGGACAAGGGGCAATGGCTTTAAACTAAAAGGTGGATTTAGATTAGATACACAAAATACATTTTTTACAATGAGGGTGGAGAGACACTGGAACAGGTTACCCAGAGCAGTTGCAGATACCCCATCATTGGGAGTGTTCAAGGTCAGGTTGGGTGGGGCTTTGGCAACCTGACCTAGCGAAAGATGCCCCTGGCTATAGAAAGGGGGTAGGACTGGATGATTTTTGAAGGTCCTTTCCAACCTAACCAGCCTGTGATTCTGGAAGAGGTGGGGAGAAGTGCTCAGGGATCAGCTGCCAGTGAGATGGCTGACCCTGAGTCAAGGGCTTCCTCTTCTGCCTCCTGTCATAGGAATCAAGCCCTTCACCCTCGCCACTGAGTTCAGTTTGCAGTGTCCCCTTACAGTTTTTCACCCAAATGCCACTGGGTTTATCTTTCATAAAATGCATACTGTCCCTCTGCAGGAATTGCTCAGGACTTCAGAGGACAAGCATGGTGCTCTACCACGCTTTCTACTTGAAAGCCAGTTCTGCCATCTGAAAGGCATCATCAGACATGGCTGGTTGATGTGGAAGAAACAGTGCACATTGCTGGGCCAGATCCACATCAAAGCAGGCTCTGTGTGCTGAGACAGAGTACTCAGGGCTCTGGGTTTCAGTATTGTTATTCCTGTAGGAAAACCCTTCTCTCATTCCGCAACATCCCCAAATCAGGGGCTTAGGGGGGGAACAGATGTAGAGGAAGAAAAACATGCTGTTTCCATTGCCACATAAACACATAGCAGCACTCTCACCACAGGAAGATCTGTAAGCAATACTTTAGCATCAGTAAAAAGGCAAAACCAGACCACAGTCCATCACAATGGTAGATACAGAGTCCAGCACAGAGCCACAAAGATGATTAAGGGAATGGAGCATCTCCCTTATGAGGAAAGGCTGAGGGAGCTGGGTCTCTTTAGTTTGGAAAAGAGGAAACTGAGGGGTAACCTAATCAATGTTTATAAATATGTAAAGGGTGAGTGTCAGGAGGACGGAGCCAGGCTCTTTTGTGTGACATCCAGCGACAGGACAAGGGGCAATGGGTTCAAGCTGGAACACAGAAGGTTCCACTTGAATATGAGGGTGACAGAGCACTGGAACAGGCTGCCCAGAGAGGTTGTGGAGT
Organism: Pterocles gutturalis; assembly: GCF_000699245.1. NCBI lineage: Eukaryota > Metazoa > Chordata > Aves > Pterocliformes > Pteroclidae > Pterocles > Pterocles gutturalis. The sequence continues at coordinate 11,490 of NW_010141608.1, forward strand.
CTCCTTCTCTGGAGACATTCAAAGCCCGCCTGGATGCATTCCTGTGTGATCTGATCTAGGTGTTCCTGCTCCAGTAGGGGGATTGGACTAGATGATCTTTTGAGGTCCCTTCCAATCTCTAACATTCTGTGATTCTGTGATATTTTCCTAAACCTCTGACTGAAAACTGCCTCATCTTTGTCTGAAACTTAAAGCCAAAGATGTGCTTAGCAGCCTGCTCACTCACAGACAGACCAAATAAATTGTGTAGAAGGACTTCAGGCATGTATAAAACAAATACACATGAAGTTTTCTGTCTTACAGTTGTGCTTGTCCTGGGCGTTAGAACCAAGAGCACTCAGTATGAGTAATTACATTTTCAGGAGGTAAGAACTTGAAGATAAAATAATTGCAACTGCCCTTGACTGTCCTCCCAAGCTGTGCAAATAATCTCTTCAAATCAGCATAGCAACATCACTAACACATGCTGAGCTTGTCTGCCATTATGGATAAGTGCACTTTGATTTGTCTCCCACATGTGAACCCTCTGAAAGAAACTGTATCAGGGCTCAGCCTTGAGGGGGAGACAGAGACATTTGGTGAGTGAGTAAACAACCTAACAGCATTGCATTCCCAGCAAGACTGGCCTCTACTTTGATTTACAGTAGTGCTTCCCTAACAATAGATCTAACCCTAGGGTTAGTAGATCTAACCCTAACCCTAAACCCTTACCCTAACCCTACAATACACCTTTCTTCATGGGATCTTCCTTCCCACGGAATCTTTTGGCATGATGTAAATAGTATTTCTGCATGTGTATTGTCAGTCAGGGAAACTGAAACAGAAAGTTCATTTTCAGGTCACCCTTTATCCCTACTCAGCTGAACTTCACAGCTTTAGCAAACGTCCCCTATGTCCTCCCAGTTTTAGGGTCTCCTCTGAGCACAGAAGCAAGTCAGACACACATATGGTCAGAGCATACCAGTCTTATTCTCCTGTTTTGCTGTGCCAACCTGGCTTGGGGATGCTTAGCAGCTTCCATGATTAGCCATGATTAGCCTCACCCACATTATTTGCTTCTCCTTGTATTCCCTTTTTCCCCTCCTTGCCATCTTCTTCCTTTCAACATCCCTGTCCACTTCCAAATATAGTCCAACATGTTGTCTCATTCCCCAGTGGTCCTGTGTTTGCTGACTTCATACCTTTACGTGATACTTGTGATGTGGTTGTCTTCATAACACTCATCATCGGTCAGCAGCTTTTTTAAACTAGTACTGTCCTTTTTGGTGTTTTTCATTTGAACCATTTTTCATGTTTTTGTCTTGTTAATGTAAGTCAAGGTTGGCTATCTGCATGTGCAGATATGTTGGTATGCCACATACACAGACCTTCCAGCACCTTATACTTCCACTCTTCTTGTCAAACCTTCCTCTTCAGTGTAACAATATCCTTCATGTTGCTCCATCACTGAGTTATCCTGTGCAGGGATGTGGCTATTTCCTTCTGCAGGGCTCTACACAGCCTATTCATAGGGTGTTACACTGGGGAAAGGAGAAGAAAGAGGAGTTAGCACAAACAACTCTGTAGTGTTCAGGCTGTAGTAGCTCCTAACTCCCTGCAGCAATGTAAATTTTTTAGAGCCACGGATAGGTTCCTTTACTGCAGCCTTCAGAGAAGCATGGTGTGAGTCATAGCTGTGAAAGAAATGGTAGGGTCCAGCTCTCCAAGTACAGTGCCACGTGTCAGAAGCAGAGTCTAAAATAGCAATAATGTATCCACTTTACTACTTACACATCCTACGCTCTTCATCCGGTGATGAAGAGCATTACCGGGCTGGCACTGATTAGCAGAGGTACTTCAAACAAGCCATATTAAATCCATATATATGTGTATGGTGTGTGTATGTATAAATATACACATTTGTATTCCAGAAGAATGGATTAAAACTGCAATAAAAAGCAATTATGTACCCTTGCACATTGTTCTCTGAATTATGTGCCAAGATTAATTTTCAATCTTTCCAGGCTTTATTGGACGGTTTTGCTCTATCATTGCAAATGCAAAGTGGTGAAAGGGACACAACAGACACCCTGTAGGGCAAATAAAAACAATATGTTACAACATGTGCAGCAGGACTCTCATGTTATTCTGGGGCATAAGCAAGAGGTTTACTGATCTTGATAGCACCATTTTGTAGAACGTAGCATGAGAAAGAAACATGAAAGCACTCACCAGAACAAGATGTTCCTGCCACTTGGTATTATTCAAGCTGAAATGCTGTCTTGCATCAGTCCAAAAATACCTGTGTGTCTCAGGCAATACCTGTGTCAGAGCATCAGTTATGTCTGTAGGAGAGGGTGAGGATAGAGGAATTTAAAAAATGTAGGGGGAAAGAGATTAGCTGGAAGAATTGTTTACCACCTTCAAAATTTTGACCTGCTGTCATCACAAAGGTATTTTCAGCACAAAAAAGGAACGGGAGAAATTTTCACTGTGGTGGTGCCTTATCTCACAGGTGTCCCCTTGTGTCCTTCAAGATAAGTGATTTTAAAAACCACAGACAAAACTCACAGCCACACTTGTGCCTTTCCAAGACTTTTCTTTATACACTCCACACACAGGTGGCAAGCTGGTCTGGAAAGTCTGTTTGGAAAACTTGACAGGGATTATCTCAAAGTTTATTCTTTGTGATTTGGTCATCTGTTCATTTAAGAAGCTTCCAACACATGCAGCCTGCTCACAATTACAGTGTCAGCTTTCACTGTTGTTTCTGTTTCTCTACACAGACATTTCGATGTGTCCCCTTTCTACACCAATAATCTGGTGGAAAACAGTAGCTATGGATAGAAGATGCAGCAATCCTTGGAGTAGTAGCAGGAAACACGTAGCATGCAAGAACAACCGATGTCCTATTGGTACAAGGCAGTAAGAGACGAGAGCTGAGAGTAAGAGAGCACTTTTGAGAGCACTTGGGCAGTCAAGCCACATGAATGAACGGGAAAAAGACAGGACAGATCCTGACACTCTGGCCAGAGATCTGTGCTTGTGAAACAAGCAGGAAAGGATGGGACTGTGCTAACACCAGAAGCTTGTCGTAGCATCCCATGTTGCTTGGTATTGACTGTCCTTGCTGACCTCTGGTAAAAATATTGCAGTAGATCCCTTTTTTTAACCTAATGTTAGCACTCAGCCTGATAACCCCTCTCCCTTGCTTCTGTATCTCCTCTTCACCAATACTTCTGCTTCTGTGGGAGAGCTACAACTATGTGCCCACAGTCAAAGGACACCTACATCTTTATTCCTGACCTGGGTAGCTACATAAGCAGTAACATGAAGTATTCAAGCACTGACATTCCTGTATGTGTGTATATTACAGCTCACTTCCTCTTTTATTAAAGAATATTACCATGCAGTGTTGCTTGCTCCAAGGATCTAAAACACCTCTGTATCTTGGCAGTCCGTTTCTAAATATGGGACTCTTCAAACTTTCCTGATGACTTTGCTCCATAGTCTTCAAGCTGGGCTGTAATCCTGCACCAATGGTACTTTCCAAAATTACACTTATCAGGAAAAAGTTAAGGCAGAGGTGCAACAGAGCAGAGAAGACATACAGTCAGTCCACAGCGATGCACACAAAAAGGAGAACTGCTGTTGGCTGGAGGTGCAGAAGTCAGAGCATACACCATCTCTCTATGCAGCCAAAGCAATACCTTTGGCAAGGCCACCTCTGTCGTCTGTCTTGCTTGTCCTGATGCTAGCTGGACCAGCCTATTTGTCTACACTGAGACTATATCACTTTTTATCATGTGTCTCCACACCACAGTAAAACAGTAAAATGAGGTCCTGAGTTGTGTCACAGGATAACAGTGCAGATGCAGTGACCACATGCTGAAAAATTAATTGAGTGCACCCATCATTCCTATTACCTGCAGCTTGTAGAGGTCCTCCTAACTTTAAATCTAGCATCTAAGAGCAAACATCCTCCAAGGAGTGGGAGGCTAAGGCCTCTGGTATGTACAAGTTCCTATAAGAACTACTCACTTTACAAAACATAATTTCCTGCCAGACACTGATTGCGCTTGACCTTTTTGAGAGCAGGGAGAGAAGCCTGGCACCCCTCTGCACTGCAGGGCAAATCAGTACAGCTGCCATTGAACAAATCCAGCCCCATTTTCTCCCAGCTCTGTCCTGAGATGTCTCTGCCCAAGAGACATGCAGAAGAAAGAGTTTAATCCAATTCATCCACAAAGGCCAATACTGAAGAGCTCTTTGAACACTTTACAATGCTCCCTCAGAAGCATGCTGAGAGGGAAACTTTGCAATCAAGCATTCAGTATGAAAACTCAGCTATGAACAGCTTTTATTAGTGATTGTACCTCAGTTCAACACAAATAAAAGCTATTTCCATTATTGTCAGGTCACACATGAACACAGCTGGCTCCATGACAAAAGATGGACAGAGCCACCCTGTTTCTGCAGTCCCACATTGTCAATGTAGAGAGGGAGGAACAGCAGAGAAGCTCTCCAGAGAACACAAAACACAGAGCTTCTTTTATTCTCATACCAGTTGCATATCACTTCCCAGAAGAAATGGATCAGATCAAACTGTAAGTGAATAACTGCTCAACTGCTATTATGCAGAAAAACACCAAGAGGCAAGAGAATAAATAGGAAACATGGTTGTAATTCTATTTTTATCAGCAAGGCCTGCCTCATCTCCTGTATCAGATCAGCCTAACTCAGATTTCAAGCCTTCTTCAGAACTTCTTCCACAAATCAATCACATCCTAGTCAAGCAATGATGAGTGGGTGTGTGGTTTGGCCCCCAGCCAAGGGCAAACCCATCACATTTGGTTTACAGATGTAGTTTCTGCCAGTACAGATGGTTAATATATTATGTTTTACAAAGGTTACATATTAACCTTTCATTATAACATATATCAATATTTTTAAAATGCCTGAGAAAAAATTATGAATGAAATTTAAATAGAATGTCCTTCCAGAAGACCCAAAAAATGCTCACCTATTTAAATATATATAAAATACACATGCATGTCTTTTCTCCATAGCTGAGTACACCCTGATTTTTGTAGAGAGATGCCTGGGAGCTGAACTCCTGGCATTTATTGAGCTTATTTATCATGGAGAACAGAGTTTGAGAAACTGTCTCAAAAACCAAACCAACAGCATAAAATCACAGAATCATAGAATCATTTAGGTTGGAAAAGACCCTTAAGGTCATTGAGTCCAACCATTAACTTCACATCATGCGATCTTCATTCAGGTTTCCTACAGCACTGTCAGTACTACAGTATTTTGATATGCTTTACTAAAGATACAAATATCCAAGTTTCTGTGGGAAATCTGAGAAGAGCCATTTCTCTGACAGGTCAATGTGCCACAGAAGAGAAGGGACTGTGACTGAGAGAAATAACATAAATGAAGGTAGGAACACTGGCTGGCTGAAATAAACCATCTTGAAAAGGAGACTGTTCACTTGTTGGCATCAACAAACACGAGGGTGTCACTACAGCTGGTGTTGCACAGCAGGGAGACAAAACAGGGGCAGGTGACACAAGTTCAGCTGTAGCTGGAGTTACATAAAAGTCTTGTCAGAACCAAAATGTCTGAAGCCCTGTTCCAGTGTTCTCGTCATCTGTGGTGCTGAAACTGACATATTTTTTGTATTCTTTGTATTCTGTGTATTCTTTGTCTCCGGGGGTCCTCTGGTTCATATCAGCTCACACCCTCAGAAACTAGTAGGGACAAAATACAAAGGCTGTGATGCAAGATTGCAAATATAGGACCAACATCCTAGTCTTCCATACATGGGTGAAGCACCAGAACAGATGCAGAAACTGATTCGACCCACATGAGTTTAATTACAGTTAGGTTCATCTGACCTAACCGATATCCTAATTCAGACACAGTCATTCAGAGTTCCTCTCATGGAGAGAATTGATTATCTTTAGAGATCAAATCATGTGGTCAGTTTTCAGACATCCACCTTAGGATGGTAAGAGGTCCATCCTTATAGTGCCTGTTCCTCACTGCCCACTACAAGTCTGGGTGAAGAAACATACACCCAGCCAAAGAAGTTCCAGCCAGGATATTTCACACTGCCAGGTACGTGGGAATTAGTAGTTTGATTCACCCACTATAGCACGGGAAGGTACCTGCTTTAACAGTCGACACGAAAGAGGTCTCTGAGAATTAAGTCATCTATTTCTGACAAGATGCTATTTGTATTTGGCAGTAATGACTCACCTATTCTTTTGCATGTGGGAGCAATGGCATGACTGCTTCAGGGGTGAGAAGGGAAGTGAACAGAAGGATCTTAGTTGTTCTAAAGCCCGTTAGTATTTTTTAGTAATCATATGGATGGAAACAGCTGAAATGGGATGATGCAGAAATATAACAGTACTGGACACCTTATTGAGCATTGTTAATAGGGAAAAATGATAATTTAAAAAGTGAAAATATGCATATCTGCACACTGTAGGGGAGAGATTCAGATACAAACGAACGTATCAACTCTGAGATGATGGCAGGAAAAAACATGGGGCAGAAATACATCACTGCAAATGGAGCTTGGCTGTCGATACATGTAACTGCTAAAACTTCTCTGTGAAAGAAACATCTCCAGAGTGGAGACTTTTGGCACAAACTAGGAAGACATCTTGGAGGAACTATCCTTCCATACTTCTGTTACTTTGTATAAGTGTCTGCAGACACTATTTGGAAGAAGGAAATCAACTAACAGACTATGAGGCTAATCTGGAATGGACCCTTTATTGGAGCCCTTGCCTTACAGCTGCAGTGTTTTTTCAGGTTTTTTCAGGGTGTTGTGTCTGATGACAGATAGAAACCCTGCTGCCTCCTTTCCAGACTTCTGAAAGAGCTTTTTTTTTAAACATATCAAATCAAGAACTCTGTCGAAAGATTGGAGTACAGTAAATTCAATGCTGCATGTAGGAAATGGAAAACACCCAGGCAATCATCTTGCATGTAGTCAAGCCAACAATAAACAAGCCTTAGAGTAGAGAAAAGATGAGCACTTCCAAAGTGGGGGAAGAAACAATGCACAGTTTGTACTTTTATCATAGATACTTCATACTAGCTGAATTGGTGTCTTTCCTTAACTACTTATTTTCTACAGAAAGAAAATGCGCTAGTGTTCCTTTATCTGGATTTCAGTGAAGCATTGATCAGCTGCGAGACATGAAACTTTTACTTAGGATGGAGAGAACTACCAAAAGAAGCTATAATTCAGGAGACAACAGGCAAAAATAAACACAAGAGCAAATAGCACCAAAAGAGTTGAGCTTGAGGGATACTAAAGACCCGAAACCATTTCAGGGAAATGACATCCACCACACTGATGCTGCTGTGACACAAGGTTTCCAGTATAAACAGGTTTGTTCCATGTCTGGGAAAACACAGTGAGGGGAAGACAAACTTTCAAGTTGAGTGGATTTCTCATAGGACTGAGTGTAAAATATTTCTTTTTCTATTGGTAGTGACTCAAATTGAGCATCTTTCCTTCATCCAACTGAGACAGACATTTTATTGAAACTTTAAAGCAATCTTTGCTTGAGACCTCTGTCCTTTTATAAACTTGGCTGAAATCAGCTGTATAAACTTGGCTGTTTATAAACAATCATCTGAGAGGTTCAAAATTTTGGAAGGGAACAGAAAAGCTGGTAGAGTGTTTCTGCACATTCACACACATTATTTCATAGACTTTTCCCTCTAGAAAACCTGGTTTAAAAAATTAATTTATATATAAATAATGTGCTAAATTATTTATAATATAGCACACTTAATTATAATTTAATAT
>NW_010141609.1:0-2988 GCF_000699245.1 Pterocles gutturalis
GGCTGAAAAAATTGAAGGACGGGTGCTAGCGCTGTCCCAGTGCCACAGGGACCTTGCCCTCCCACCAGTCTGCCAGCAGCTCTCGGGGACAGGGCCCACGGCCGTGGGGGGCTGCGGGTTGGGGGGAAGGTCTGTGAGGGGTCCTGCTCCCTGTTTTTTGGGTTGTGTCTGAGCTGTGCTCTGGCATGTGGGGTGGCATTGGCATCCCCCGTGCTGAAGGCAGCTGCGTGCTCCCGCTCCAGTGGTGGTGACCGGCAGATGTGGGGACACACTTGTCCCTCTGGCAGGTGTTATGGGGGGGCAGAGCCTCTCCCTGTGCTGAGGGCAATTGAAGGCAGGGAAAAGCGTCGCAGCTGTCCGGTGAGGTGGGTGGGCTCTGTCTGCGAAGGGTGTCAGGACTCAGCCCAAGACAGAGCCAGTCTGACCCCCAGTGGGTGTCCCCAAGGTGCCACCACCCCACATCTAAATCCTGCCTGTCCCTGTGGAGGCCTTGATGGGGGTCCCTCCCAGCTCTCAGCCCTCCAGGGGACAAGCCATCTGACCCCAGGCCACCCACTCCCTCTCAGGACATTTAACCCCTTCACCACCGCCAGCCCAACACTGTTCCATGGGACAGAGGCTGTGAGCCCCATGTGCGGGGCCAGCAGGATTTTGGGGCTCCCTCAGACCCCTGGACTGTCACCGCTGTGCCCGTGGGACACAGGGCGGCTCCACACTGCTGCCCTGCCAGGGCAAGGAGACACTGAGCCCAGCGTGAGCTTAAAAAAATAGGCATTTTTATTCCAATGTAACTAGAGAATTCCGACCCAGGAGAGGAGAGGATTACTCACATTTATCGATAGGCTGATTAGATTACTGCCTACAGCGCTGTGCTTTAGCAGCGTGCTTGTCCGCCTCAAGGAGAAGCAGCGGAGGAGGGTGGTGCATCGGGGACCTCGTCATCCTTGGTGGTACGGGTGGCTCTGAGCGACGCAGAACGGGGCACCGGATGGCATCGCCTCATCCTGCCTTGGCTATTTACAGCTTCTCAGGAGGCAAAAGCTTGTAACGTTTGCTTGGCTGCATGGCTGGTCGGGTGCTGAGCTCCGTGGACACCTTTGGGGAGGGGGCGTGTGCCCCCTTGCAATGGGGGTTCATGCTGCCCCTGCTCCCAGCCACGGCATGCTGATGGGGACGGGCACGGGCTGGGAGAGGACGGTGGCACCGCCATCCCCGGAGCCCTGGTGTGAACGAGGACAGTGCCCCGCTCGTCACGGCTGTTCCTTGGCCTGGGGGGGGTCCATGGTGGTGGTGCCAGGTTGGGTCTCGCGTGCCTGGGGCTATGGCAAGGCCCCCAGCCCCTGTGTCACCATGAGGGGGTTTGGCCACCCGAAGAAAGCGGGGGTTTCGCAGGCGTGCTGGGTTCATCAGCATTACCCTTGCGCTAAACGAGGCCATTGCCAGTGGCTTGCAGGAGGAGCTTTGCTGGGCACCAATGTGCCCCCAGCCCAAAACCCACCAGGGGCTTGTGGCTGAAGCAGTTGCCCGTCACGGGTCGCAGTCAAGCCAGGAACTGGGGGTACCTGAAAATCCTGCTGCAGAGGAGAACAGCTCTCAGGAGCCTCAGCTCTCCCCCCAGCTCCCTGCCCCCTGCCCTGCTATGACACGATGGGGGTGTCCGAAAAGACGGAGCTGATGGACTCCGAGTCCGACTTGAGCTGCAGGACCTTGGGGTGCTTGGTGTCAGGGAACTCCTCGCCGAGGGCCAGGCGGATCTTGCCGTTCTGTGTCTCCCTGACGGGCTCGAGGAAGACGACGTGCTTGTTGGCGCTGACCTTGCGGTTGGGCGCGTCGGTGGCCGGGGGGGTGGTGCTGAGGATGGAGGACTGGGCGCTGCACTCCTGCCGGGGGCTGAGAGGAGCCGGCTTCTTGCAGCAGCTCAGGCAGCGGCAGGGTGTCAGGTACAGGTACACGAGGACGAGCAGCAGGCTCACGATGCACCCCAGCAGCGTCGTGAACCCGGTGTTGAAGGTCTCCCCGTCCAGCTTGGGGTACTGGACCGTCACGTTGACTTCGCACAGCCGGCTGAAATTGTGGGGGCTGTTGATGGCCAAGCCCACGTAGACCCCCGAGTGCCAGGGCTTGGCTGCGGCGATGCGCAGGCTGCCGTTGCGGTACACCTCCAGGGAGCGGTTGCTGTTGCCTGGGTGTTTGATGGGCTCGTGGTGGGGGGAGATCCACATGTACGTGGTGGCAGCCGGCCGGCGCCCTGCCGTTGCAAGCGAGCAGGAGGGTCTGGCCCACCATGGCGCGGAAGGACACGGGATGCGGGGCTTCGGGGCCCGCAGAGCAGTTCTCGAACATGTGGCTGTATTTGAGGAACTTGATCAGGGACCGGGGCACGTTGTCGGACACTTTGCAGGTGTGTTCCTCGAAGAAATCCCTCACAGAGCTGAAACCTTGCTGCTTCCAGTGCTGGAGCATCAGGTAGAGTGGGCAGCTGCACTTCACAGGGTTGTTGTGCAGGTACAAACCGTTGCGGACGTTTTCGGGCAGAGCCGCCAGCTCCTCCACGGGGATGCTGTGCAGGCTGTTGGAGGAGAGGTCCAGAGTGCGCAGGCTGTAGCCGCCCAGCCCCTGCACCGCGTGGAAGGGGAAGGAGGTGAGGTTGTTCCAGCTCAGGTAGACTTTCCGAAGCCCGCTCAGCTTGGTGAAGGCGTTCTCATCCACCCGCGCGATCCGGTTGTTGTAGAGCAGCAGCTCCTCCAAGCTGACCAGCGCGTCGAAGTAGTGCCTCTCGACGGCGCGCAGGTGGTTGGAGGACATGTCGAGGTGGCGCAGGTAAGAGGCATTGTGGAAAGCCTGTGGAGAAAGCTCCTTAATCTGGTTGTGGCTGATGTGGAGAGCCTCCAGGTGCGGGAGGGCGGCCAGCCAGCGGTCCTGGAGCTGGGTGAGGGCATTGTGGCTGAGGTCCAGCGTGGTGGTGGTGGGTGGCAGCTCCCGGGGCAC
>NW_010141610.1:0-825 GCF_000699245.1 Pterocles gutturalis
TGATGGTCATTGCTCCATCCCTCTGCCTCCCGAGCAGGCAAGTGACACCGGAGATTTGAGTCTTGCTGGGGCAATTCCTCTCTTGCTTCTTCAGCGCTGGGGTTAGGCTGGCATTTGCAACTGTGGGTGCAGGTACTGGAGCATCCTCTAGAAGTGTTGAGCTCTTTGTGAGGTGCACGGCCACCCCTGTCCTGTCTGAAGTGCTTCTTCTGGGTGCAAAGTGGGTGGCAAAGCCAATTTGTCAAGGCTCTTGGGCAGGCTGGCAAGACTCCCTGGCGCAGGAGCATGTGGCAAGCAGTTGCTGCGAAGGAGATGGGCAAGTAGGAGCTTGTCCAGTTTCCAATGTTGCCTCCAGTGAAAAGAAGGTCCACAGAGGTAGGGCAAGTCAAAACCTGGGAGAGCTGCAGTTGATGGGATGATCCTATGAGCCTTCAACTCAAAAGAGCCACAAAAGTAAAAAAAAATGCAATTGCAAGAAAAAAAAAGGCATTAAGAAAGGAAAAAAGCCCCAGTAAGACTGCTCCCATCATCAGCAAGTCTTCCAAATCCTGGTGAGATACCAAAACAGCTGCCTGAGCTAGGTCCTGCCCCCCTCAGAACCCAAGCCAGCCTGAAACGGATCTGGAACCATAGAGTGATCTAGACCTTTCAAGCAAGCTAGAACATGGTCTCGAACCACCTCGCTGCCAAAGGCCCCAACTCCAGAATTCAGACCTGCAACAACTGCACCAACATCACCCCAGTTCCACAAACAACTGACTCTAAAGGACTAACTACCTGTCCAAGGCCCTGAGAGGGGAAGGCCTTGGGCTGTCTCAAACATCT
>NW_010141611.1:0-12955 GCF_000699245.1 Pterocles gutturalis
CCTGGGGGACTCCACTAGATACAGGCCTGTTTAACTCAGCAATTTAAATTTTCTGTTTTGTTGATAGCCTTTGAGCCAAAATAATATTTTTTTTAAAAAAAAAGGTATTTTAATCTACTGATGCTATGTTTTGGGAAGTGATAGATACTGAGTTGCTGAATTTTTACATGAATGTGTGTTAGCCACAGTTTAATTATTTGGTGGAGATACATCTGCTTCAAGACTCCAGACTGTCTTTACCGAGATTCCTAGTGCTGGTTACAGGATGGCACCAGGGTTCACTGCATTTTGTAAAACTGCCAGGTGCTTTAATACCATTTTAAAGTAACAAGGCCTTTCAGTGTTTTGGGAAAAGAAAAAAAATAAGTCAATCCAGTTACATATACACTTTTCCAAGACATAAGACACAGAAACTCCCTTTTTTTCCCCCTGTCCTTCAAGAAGGCTAAAGCCAAGGATTAAACTTAATTTTACATGAGGTACAGCTTGCTTCAAGGTTCCAACATATCTCTTTCTCTGCAATGATGTTATCTTACACAGACCTCAGACATGATTACAGGCTGAGCTTTTCTCTGTGCACATTCAAATTACAAAATTAAATCTGAAAGAGCAGAAATAACTAACTGAATATATCTTTAGAAAATATATATCTATTCCCAAAGATAAATTTTGTGTTGGATGTTTTTGATTCAGTCTGTATCTTCCAGAAAGGAGCACCTCATCTATGTAACTGCTTACATACCAAATCCCTATTGCAGTGCTTACCTGATCTGTAAGTGTATAGGGTAAATAAGAGTTTTTATTTTTCTGTATTAACAAGACTTCAATTTTTTTTGGCAAAATTCTAGCAGATTACTAAACTACAGTCATCTGTTCTTGACAGAATCACAAGGATAATTTCCTTGTTTATCTGACTTTCTCTGATGGAGGATATCCAAGGATTTCTTTTTTCTTGCTCAGCTGTTGTTGTTGGTTTAGTATCTCCAAATCCCACACCTGAAAGTGACCTGAGCTTCAAGAACTTTTTTCTTTTTTTTACGCTCTCTTTTGGAAGAGTTCTAGTGAAAGCTGCACAAAACACACAAAATCCTTGCTCTCACACCCTGAGGAGAAAAAAAAGTAGTCCCTTGAGCTCTTGGGAATTGAAAGCTTCAGCATTTGGAATTTCAGTGGGAAAAAGCATTGCCTGGACTGTCTACAGTCTTAAAAAACCTGAGTGGGGAGCAGATGAGAAGAATGGACATTGATGTCTTACGACTGAGGACAGATTTGCTGAATTTCAGTCAAGGTTTGTGGCTGTGAGTTTTCACTTGGGGTCCATTGTACCATGGACACCCTGAGATAATTCCTCTGGTTCATCTCAGTTTCTAAACCAACACTCCAGTGAAGCAGTCTCTGTGGAACTGTAATTGCAAACAGAGGGAACCACTCTGTCCCTGCTGAAGATACTCTAGGTGAAGGCAAGTGGATTTCTCTCTTACTAGAGCCTCTACCCAGGGCATCTCTGCAGCCTCTCAGCACTGAGGCAAAACCACTGGCAGCACCCCACCGAGCTGAATCCAAGCCCTCGCGCTCAAACCTGCCCAAGTTTAGGCCAGTGTCCTGCCAACAAACTGCTCTCCAGCCAGCAAGCTCGCTCTTTGCCAGTTCCATACACAAATGAGTTAATTTCCCAGTGCTCATCAGCCCAGCTCTTTTTACAAACACTAAGAGCAATTAACAAGGGAGAAAATAATTATTTGCAAACCCACCAGCTTTTGAGTAGGAGATATCTGTGTTTGTGTAGATATAGGGTATAGCTTACATTAACTTGTATAATTGGAATAAACTACAGCAGCACTTTTTTCTTTTTTTTTGGCAAAGATAAATTACTGGGTTTAGCACAGCTGGTGAGAGCTAATTCTGCACAGAGAGTTCTTTTCAGTAGTGTGGGTGGCAAAACACTTTCAGCAACTGGCTTAATTAGTTCTTCCTTCTTTGCAATAGCACAGGACAGTTCGCAGAAGAAAAAAAAAAAAAAGATTCTAACAGAAGATGTGGTATAAAATAATCCTGTTTGCTCTTCTGGTTTTGCCAATTCTCCCTTATTTAATGTCACACTAAATGGAGGCTTGCCCTGGTATTTCCCAGCACAGATAACAATTAGGAGTGAGAGGTTAGTACTTATTCCAAATATAGCCTGTTCCTCTGACAGGATAGAGTAGAGCATTCCTCAAACAAAACGACCCGGTCAAAACCAAACAGAACAGCGATGGGAGCACCACAGGCGGCCTTCCCCTCTGCAGAGCTGCCATACGGCTTGTGGGTGGCTTGTTTAGCAGGGACCGGGAAGCCCGAGCTACTAACAAGACCCGCTCCCCATTGCAACCTCTCTGATACGGATCGTTTACATGACAAAAAACAACACGGGTGCCAAGTACAATCATTTCAGCTTCACCGCTCCCAGTGTACAGCACGTCAGCTGCAGTGTAATAACCCACTGCCACAAAGAAGCACTGACTTCAACACAGACAGACAGACACCTTCCTTTCCATAGAGCTGGCCAAAAGCACTTGGGCTCTTCCACCAGTACACACGCAGACGTGCAAACGCTCTGCAGCTGTCAGCAAGACAGAGCTCTGACCAGATAGAAACTGGGCTTGCAAGCTGACCTTCCAAATGTCAGTGAGATAGAAGGTGAAAGGCCAGGAAGGGCACTGACGTTTGCATTTACCTTCATTATAGGCCGTTTAGGAAACAGCTGGAGTTTTTTTCTAGCTGTTTTGTTTTGAATAATGACTCTGGAGCTGTACTTGGGCCAGTTACAAATCTATTTAAAAAACAATCCAAAGTGTTACAAGCCATTACCAATGTTTCTCTTTCTCCTAACTAGACTGAAGAAAGGCAGGATTATGAAAAATTTCTCTTAGGAAAAACTGAATGTGGAGGGGAAAAACAAATTAAAACTGTAGGAATATTTTATGAAGACAAACAAATAACCAATTAATGAGAAAACTCTCCAGATATCTTCAAGAAACTGCAAATAACAGTGTTTACCTATATCTACAGTTCCTGTTTTTTTCAGGAAATTAGTTTTGTATTTGCCCATTCATTTTCTTTTGGCAACAAGTGGAAGACAGAGGGTTACTCCTATAGATAATACTAGGCAGACTGATTAAAACCAAGAACCAATGAAAACGTCTAATAACTGCCCACTGCTCATTTCTAGTATAAGCAGCCTGATAATGAGAATAATATTTTCTAATACATCCCTCTCCATAGCAGTTGTTAGAAAGCCTATGGAATTTTTATCCTTGGAAGACTGTCGATGAATCTTGAAAATACTGTTTAAACTTTGAGGGGAAAAAAAGGAGCCAATTCAGGGGTATCTACTGAATCTAGGAATTTGTCAGTGAAGAAACCTGTCACAAATAATTTCTAGTACAACACTTTCCAGTTTTTGTGGCTTGGCAGCTTACATATTTCTTAGTTTTCTTTCAATTAATCTGCATAAAAACCATTGAAACAAAAAGGGAAACTGCGTGACTATAACCAGAAAACAGTGAACCTACTTGCACAAAAGCTACTATGAGGGACATAAACAGAAAGCAGAGATTCCTCCATTATCTTTCAGTAGTTATCATCTCAAGAGTTACTTTTAACAAAAGGAGAGCAAGATGAACTGTCAAGAGATTAGAAGTGATTCTTTAATATATGTGATGTATTATGTCCTTTAACATACATATGCATCCAAAAATATCTTGCTCAGCCGATGCTAGCTTGTTTATTTTGCTATTTAAAAATACCATAGAAACCTTACATATATTAAGCCTGTGTACAAAAGAAAACCCCCTTTGGGAAGAAACACAGGAAAGTGAGCCAGTAGATGGCATTGTGGCACATCAAAAGACATTCCAGAAAATCCCACTTAAAAAAATGCAAGCCTAAGTACTGTGTTTAACTACTTACTGCTTAACCAATGCAATATTTTGTTCCTGCTCAATGCTACACATGCACAACTGAATAAACAAAGCCACACGATGTAGCTGCACTGCCATACTAGCCCTGAAACAAATCTTCTTTGCTCTGGTTCCCAAATCCAATTAGCTCTGTAAACTAGATTTACAATCCCAGACTTGAAAAGATGATCCTTATTTGATGACTACTGTCCCATGAGCCATGGCCATCAAGAGGATACCAGAAAGAATGTGATTAATCGAAAAATATTTCCTAGAAAGTAATCATATACAAGACCTTACAGCTAATGCAGATGATACTATTTCCTGCCATACAGAAACTACTGTGGAATAGATATTAACCCTTAGAAATAAATTTCTGGAGCGCTTTATGAATACTCTCATTTTCTTTCAATTAAACTGCTGATATGCCCTCACAACTAGGGATGAGAAGACTGCAGCAACCCACCAGTTTCTTGCACAACACAACAGTTCTCAGTATCGCTAAAACCACAAAAACTTGCAACTATTTTGCAGAACTTGACATACAGAAAAACTCAGGAATTTACTTTAAGAATTATATCCAATACACAGGCAAACTTATTTAAATTGGAATTAGAGTTGCGATTATCAGTAGTTTATTTCTGCTCTACTTTACAGACAAACCTTCTTTACCTTGACCAGCTCTGAGCAGAGGGTTGGATCAGAGACCTCCAGAGGCCCCTTCCAGTCTCAGGTATTTTGTGAGGCTTGTATATCAAGGCTTCTCATGATTTTAGACTTTAAGAAAAGGTCTAATTTAACTGTGGCATTTATTTTGTCAGGAATTTCTAAAAATCCTTGTATTATAACAAAAAACTTTCAAGTGTAATTGAATCTGCCTACCTTCAGGGCTCTTAACTAATTTCAGTAGTCTACTCTAAGTGCCCAGTTGTATATATTAATATTTTTTCCATGTCACTTCTACTAGAGCAAATCAAAGCAGTCTGAATTTCCTGATGGAGAATTTCAACTTCAGGTCTCCGTTGGCTGATAGGCTAATACTTGGATTAAAAAACAAGAAAGCAACAAAAACTTCATCCACAAATTAAAATAATGGCTCAAATATTTTTGAAAATATGTGCAAAAACATCATGCTTACTTGAACAAAGCTGGTTTTTATATGTGGAAATTCCCTTCTTTTAATTATAAGTAGCTTTTAAAGACACAGAATATGAGAAAAATGTTTTTTAGAATCACAGAATGATTCTTCCATCCCTTTATGAAGTTATGAGCATTACTGTGAATGTTTAAATATTAAAAATGAATGCCTCCTTTCTGAAGCAGTGGTGGTCAGGTTAGACTGGAGCACCCAGGAGAACAGGGAAACAGTTCCTTCCTCTTATCATCACTTCTTTCTAAGGGATCCCATCTATAGAAGTAGATGACAAGTGTCACAAACTCCAAAGAGAGAGTTTGTGACAAAGAGAAAAGAGACCATCAGTGCTGTGTTACTGGATCAATTCAAGGATCCGACTTTTCCAGTGTGTTGTCCCCACCACTGGCCACCAGCAGATCCTCGGGGAAAAGGAGCATGAATATGACACACACGCATACATTTTTCTGCTGGAATGCCTTTTCTGCTTCCAGTGACAACTTTTCAGCAACTTCAGGGACATGTAATGACAACCATACCATCATTTTAACAGACTTGATTAATTTGTCTGATCCCTGTTTGTACTCATCTACCTCGTGACCTTCCCAGCATGCTTCCCACGTGCACTTTGTACTTTAGTTGAACTCTCAAGCTTGATGGCTGATCATTTTGCTTAAATGTTGTAAAACAGTAGAACCAGTAAAAAAGTGTCACTCTATTTTTATTTTCCTCAGAAATACTTTTCTCTTGGGAGAGCTTTTAAGTGATAAGTTCCTCATGGAAAGATTCCTTCCTTTGTGTACAAATATACCAGGAATAGATACCAGGAAGGAGGGTAACAGTGCACACCAGAAGTACTCAACCAGCTAACATCTATGGGGTCAGGAGCAGAGTAAGAAAGACTAATAACTGATGTTCTTTCTGAAGAGGCTGGGAGAGCACCTTGACACCTGCAACCGATCTGACAGTAGAAACTTATTCAAATAGGAAAAGGAGACCCAACTGACTGCTCTTACTATTATTAAGGCAGAGGCTTTCAGGGTGCCCAGCTGTTGTCTGATTACCACAGTCTGGTTCAGAAAGTCTGTCGTATTGGAGCAGACCCTTGGAATAAATACAGCGTGACCTTGCTTGGTGAACACCGGAGTGTGGTGGCTCACAGGCAAAGGAAAGCATCCTTCACCATCTTATTTATGATGTGCATTTGATCTTGCATCCTGTGAGGCTTGGTGCTGGGGACTGCCACAGAACCAGCAGGAAGATGATACTGGGTCACCTGATGGTTTTGTCTTCCAGGAATTTCACATGCAACTTAAAACTGTTACAGGCTTGTCTGGCCTGCATCAAACTGATTTGCAGGGGACACCTGTGTCAGTGAGAAAAGAAATTTGGTTCTATGTTCATCGGTTACCCTCTACTGTCGTGAGAGTGCTTGATGAGGAAGGCAGCCTGACCCATACAAGACAGACACTTTTTGTGGCAAGATTTGGCCATTTTGACCTTGCTACTGAATCCATGAAATATGATTTCTTCCCAAACACATCCAAGTGCTTGACCATTTTGTCCTTTGGCATACTCCTAAATGTTGATTCTTTCGTGCACCCGGTGCTTCAACAGAACCAGAGTTGGAGCATATGCAAAAGTATTCATACTCTGATCACACCAGGTGGTATTTTCTCAACCCATTCAGCGGCTCCTGGTGTAGCAGCCAGCTGCTACTGAACAACTCGTGCTGTATCTAGTGTTTATTTTCGAGAATGGCAATTATAGCTAACCTGAAAGACAAGAGATTTTTTTGAAGATGACTACTGTTTCAAAATCCACATTGCAAACAATTGGTATACATTACTTTGGAAATTTTTCTAAATGGGCTTGGTGCTCATTCACCACAGCTGAGGCCATTGTTTAACCCAGCACCAGTTAAAGGGGATTTTCTCAGATATTAAAAAAATGGTGACAACTGTGGTTGTGCCAGGCTTTCATTGCTCTTCCAGACCAAAATTATAGTCAGAAAAAAATACCTGCACTTAGTTGCACAGACACAGGGAAGATTTGTGGTAGACATCACACTAACATAGTCTCTAAAGTTTTCCCCTGGTTGTTCCAGTGCTTATAAGACTACTAACTATTTGTGAAAGAGCAACTTCCTAGACCATACCCACCTACAAGCACAGAGCATCTGGACCTAGCAGGGAGCTCAGTCTGACAGTTCCCTCAGGTTGGACTCCCCATATACAACATCTGTCCAGAAGGAAAAAACAGATGGCCAGCTTCTCTAGACTTTTCTGCTCACTTGACCTGATGTTCTTTACACCAGTCATTTCGTCAGATTTAAAGCAGGCTGATAAAATCCCTTGGGTAAATTAAAGAGTTAATTATGTGACAATACTTCTCAGTCCTAAACATTGGGTTTAATCACTGGGGGTCTCTACACACTTTCACTAAAAAAGCAGACCAACAGGAATTGTATTATCCTCAAGATACTACATTTGCTAATTTACTGTATGATTCCAGGGTTAATTGACAGCTTCTTGCCATTTCTGAAAGCAGTTTGACAGATTTTTCCAGGGACTCTTATACTGCCTAAAGCAAATCTATGTGAGGTACAGTAACATCTACTGCTCACAAGTAAAATAAAAAGCTCTCAACTCAGCAAAACTTACGTTTCTTAAAAAAAAAAATAATCTTACAAACTGGTGCACAGGATCTTCTGTACAAACAGCATTTACAGAATAACATTTCTCACTTTGTTGCAAGTTCACAATCCAAGCAATAGTTACATTAAAGTATACAAGTAAGGAAAAAAAAATACAGAGAAGTAGTAGTTAGCCAATTAGGAATTT
This sequence comes from Pterocles gutturalis, assembly GCF_000699245.1. Taxonomy (NCBI): domain Eukaryota; kingdom Metazoa; phylum Chordata; class Aves; order Pterocliformes; family Pteroclidae; genus Pterocles; species Pterocles gutturalis. The sequence goes on from NW_010141611.1 coordinate 7,914, forward strand.
CTTTAAACTGCAAGCATGCAAATCAAATTTAAGTAATAAGTTAAAATTTCATAATCTTGATTTTTGAGCATTTATGTTCTTTCCTCCATAAACTCATTCTTGAACTGCATAATTACTTATAGGAAAATTCTTTCAAGTGATATTTAATCCATTTTCTTAAACCTAGAAATCTTTTATTGTTACACTGTCTGCATTTCTGCTGGCAGCCACTTCTGAAGCTGCAAACTCACTTTTGCAGCAGAGCAAAGATATTAAGTTCTCACAAGTTCCTACAGATACCCAGCAACCTCCTACAGGAGAGACTCAGAAAAATTAAACTACAGCTTAAGTGCAAGTCTCTCTGGTTAGCCACTGGAGAATCAATTCAGGAGAGGGAAGCTGTGAATGTTTCCACTGCAGGGTAAGCTTACACAAGACCTTTTAAGTGATGAGAGAACCATGATAACAGAGCCGTGAGACCCAACAACACAGAAAAGCAGTTTTCCTAAATTCACATGTCCACAAACTGTTTAAGTTTAGGGAGGACAGACCAGCAAGCTACCATAAAATAAGGGAAGGTAATCAGAGTCACCACCGACTCCCAGGTGTTCCTCCCCATGCAGTGGCTAGGTACCTCATCACCTACCTTTCATTACTGGTCTCCACTTCCAGTGCCAGCTAAAACTATCTTCTGCTGAACACAGGGCAAAACCCACACAATGTGATGGTTGCAAACTGAGATCACTCCTTTCCTGCAAAGTCCCACTGTAGCTTGTCCCATGGGGTGGCAAATACCTACTCATCTCTAGTTTAGATACAAGCCTTCTAACATGTATAAACTGGAAGCACCCACCAAAAGAGCTTGTATCTCACTGTGTTACTTTGTCCCACCTGATTTTGAGGGACATAAATTCAACTTTTTTCAGTCAAAGACAAACAAGGACTTTTCAACTTCCCATGCTTTGCTAGTGTGCAGGTGCACAAGAAGGTAGGAGGGAGCATAGTCAGATCAATGGACCCACAATTACTGGCTTAGGATTTAATCTTAGGTTTAGGACTGAGGCACAAATTGGCCAACAGTATATTCCATATCATGCAACGTCATGCCCAGTATATAAATAAGGATCTGCCCAGAAGCTTGGGCGCTCTCTCTCTTTTCTGGGACAACATATTTTCAGTGTTTGTCTTACTCTACTTTCCTTTAAAAAAAAAGTGCAGTCCCTGCACACGATATAGCCCTGAAGTAACCCTGCTGAAAAGGTATCATTCTTACATAAAGGATCTTGAGCAGTTTGTTCATGCAAAAATCCGGTCACTAGTTTCATGGTAAAGGAACTGGGGGAAGGGAAGCTATTTCCTAATGTGAGAGCAAATCATCATTTACAGGTCTGTTCAGTTATACTGTTGAGAAGACCAGGAGCAAGTACTATCAGACCACAGCTAATGTAAGGAAATAAAACAAAACCAAAACCAAACATTAGTCAATGTCAGACAAGAAGAAACCATCTTCTGAAGGGTAAAAATATACTGACAAAAATTGGCAATAAACTGGAAATGATCCATTATTTTTGTAAGAGGCAGGACCTTTCCATCTATTTGAAAACACAGTAAGACTCCTTGAAGTCAGACACCAGTTACTGGTAAGTTAAATGATCGGAAAGAAAATGCTACCTATGAGTGCCTAGAATTTTAACACACTGCATTTGCTTTTATATCCATAAAGGACCATCTGTACACTGTTAAACGCTGAGAACATCAATTTTTACTGAATGTGTTTTGCTTCTGCTGTAAAAATATAAGAAGGAAAAAAGTACCTGGCATAGAGATTTGGTCTCTTTGTGCCAATAATGCTAGTCAATATTAGCATGTAAGTTTTAATGATTCACTATACTGTTTGATTATCCACTCCCAAAAAACACCTTAATTAGCAGAAATATTGATTTTACAATGGTAAATCCTACAAGCTTAAGAAATATGAGCCGATAAACCTAGTCCTGAATAATAAAAATTTAAATTGATATAGTAATAAACTTGTAACAAAGGGAAAATGTCCTGCATCTAAATTGAGTTGCAGTAGACAACATTTTAAATAATTTTAGTTTGAATCCTACTGAGGCAATCATTTATGGAGAGTGCTGCCTTGCCAAGCAAGTCACCAAGTGCTCCGTGAGAGGATGTGATTGTACTGTTGCCACAATGTACTGCCTAGTTCAAGATATTCTCCCTGGAGTATAATAAGAGTCACAGCATAAAGCAAATGGTGCCAAAGGTGTAGCTGACAAGCTTTTCCTATCAAGGAGAAAAGCCACCTGGTCCAAATCCAGTTCTGAAAAAACAATGACAGGAAGTTAGTGCTTTTTCATTCTGTATAAAAAAAACCAACCCTGTCAGCAATTTTTTTTGCAGATGGTTGTCTAATAAAAATAAACTTTCTCCTTCTCTTTTATACAGATAAGAAATTCTGAGCATATTTTCAGTCTTAGAAACCATAGCATAGTTACAGTCAAGGGACATATGTTTAAAATAGCAAAAAGAACTCCATTCTTCATAACATTAACAAATAAGACTTTAAAGTCTGAAGGGACAGGCATAATATGCCAATGTTACCTTCTGTTTTAAAGCAGCCACAGTATTGCCAGTAATTCCTGAGATAAAACTGTAACTATTTAAGCTGTAGAACCTTCACTTGTTTTAAATTCTGCATTTGCACAAGTGAAAGAAAATGTTAGTCACCTTCTATAATAAAAGATTAAACACTCTCATTAAGTGCCCAGAATTATAATATAGTGGAAGTCACTTGCCATTTCATACGTTTTCGTTCAAAAAAAAAAAAACAAAAAAAAAAACCACACACCCCACAAACACTCCCCTCTTCCTCATTTCTTTATAGGACCAACCTACATTGTGAGGTCAGCGCTCATAGAAAAGGAGGGAGCAAACGGTTTTTAGGTAAAAAGAACACATTTTAATCCATTCTTCCTTGAAAGTAAACATATCTTTCAGGGAGATAAAAAGCATGTCTTAGCTGTAAGTAAGCCCTTATGTAAAGAATAGCTAAATCCTGGGTAATATTTGACAGTTGCTGCCTTATGGAAACACTGAGGTCTGCAAGGACAGTGGCAGAATGATTAAACGGTAAAACAGTATGTCAGCTGTTGAAGAGATTAAAAACCAACAGCCTGTATAACAGCAACAACAAAAAAGATCAACAGGACAACAGCAAGTGGTGGCATCAGCATTACCAGAAAAGTGTGTGTAAGAGAGGCTTTAGTTCCTATTTCAGCATCTAAGTGAGTACCTTAATTCTCAAGCATCCTGAGGTGTGGAAAGCAGAAAGACCTACTAAGGTTCAGCCCATTTAACAAATTATGTTTGTCTAAACATCAACTTGGAACTATTTTTTTTTCCTTTTATTTTTAAGAGATTTTTGGCACTGCTGGTGTTAGCAGCTGGTCCTGAGCGTTGGCTGCCAGAGGATGCCCCTTCCCTGCTGCTGGAGGGCAGCAGCCCCAGGGTCTTGGGGCACTGCTGCTGGGAGGGAGCCCATGCGGAGCAGCCCCACGCCTGCTGCTCCCCGATGCTAAGGGTTATCAGATGGTGCTGTGGGTGCGCTGACATGTCCATAATGCCTGTTATGAGTCATATATGTAATGCAACACAGCTGGGACTCTAAAATGGTACCTCAGGCAGACTATGCTGGCACACTTCCCTCCCACTTGCAAGAACCAAGACACTGGATCTTGACTGCTTTGCTTCTCCGGAGAAATGCATAACAAACATAGTCAAAACCAGCTAGTGGAGCAGGCTACAGAAGGTGCTAAAACTCTCCTGGGACTGTATACGTACAAGAGACTGTCTAAAGAAATTTCCTTATGGCTGCCCATGCCCCTTCAGCTCCACCGATGTCAGAACAGCTGTTCTAAGTGCCAATGCAGGAGGTAAACTGGGGGGACTGCCAGTATACACAAAACCCCAAGCAGACCTGCCCTAAAAGATGTTTCATGAAGAGGTGTACAGACTGTCAGCATCAGTCAAGAGCTGATAAACCCTGACTCTCTCCCTGTCACAGGCAACTGTGAGAATGGCAGCCAGAGGGCAGCTCATTTGGGCAGTTTCTGGGTGATGGCTCTAGGCTAGACTAGGTACACAACTACAGTTGCTCCGTGGGCTTCCTAGAGATGGTGGCTAGTCGTGGGTTGCAAGTGAGCAACTAGTAGTTCAAGCTCTCAACAAGCTGTTTCAAAGTTTTGCTTCAGATTGTTTTAGCTTTAGGTATGTTTTTGTTTTCCTTTCCTTGACTTTATTGAGCAGATAATGATGAAAACAGATCTATCGGAATTTGCTTCTGTATGTGAATGGCACCTTCAAAGCTCATCTAGGACCTGGCAATAGAGTCCTTTAGGCTGCTGATAAAACTCCTAAATGCTTTATTTGAACGGATGCAGCATGCTGCTTGTACTGATCTTTAGCTATTTACCAGAAAAACCTTGACTTACATTCCTTAATTAGGAGAATTTACTGAGAAATTAATATGCAGAACAGGTAAATTCATGGACTTAATTAATAAAACAGCAAATAATGCAAAGATAAATAAAATATTACCTACTTTAAAATAATTAGGTAAATAGATTTCTATAGAGAAATCAGTTTTTAGGTCATACTCAGTGCAACTGTAACAACCAAAATGGACTGGGCACTGATTTCTGCCTATTACTAGAGCTTCCAATTCTTCCTTTTTTAGTGTTTTGTACTAAACATTCTGTAATGTTTTCAGCACTGCAAACTTTTTTCTTAAATCAGTAATTTGGAAAAAATATGTTCAGTTCTGTGACACCACAGTTCATCATAGGTAATTCAAAACATTTTGCCAAATGGATCAGTTAAATTTCACAAGTTTGCTGTGACACAATGCAATAACATCAACTTTTTTAACCCCTACCCAGTCAAACTTTCTGGCTGAAAACTTGAGTATTTATGTGTAAACAAAAAATTATTTTTCAGCCATCAAGTCCACTTGACATTGAGAAGAATGTTGTCAGCACTCACAAGCTACTTTCAGTTCC
>NW_010141611.1:12978-33113 GCF_000699245.1 Pterocles gutturalis
CTGAGTCAGAATACATAAGGCAAGCTGATAAAACTTGAGAAAAGTGAATCAGAGGACCCAAGCAGCCCACAAATGAAAGTGAAATGTTACTATTTTGTCTAAAACATTCATTACCAATTGTAACTTTTGTCCTTTCAGATTTTTCTGTTGACGTAAGTTCCTGATCCAAAGACAGCAAGAGAAAAAGGCAGAAGCTGGTAACTTCTAATGCAGATGATGATTTACAACTGAACAATTGAAGATAGTGACCTGGTCAGGTCACTACTCCATTATCATTGTCCTGTTAGTGAATACTGTAAGAAGATGGGTATACTTAGGAGACCTTTTAAGAATACCAGCAAGAAGTTTCCTAACAGTATTTTCTTGGAGCCACAGAGCAACTTGGAAATGTTCTCTTGTGGTACAGCCATGACTGCAGTAACCTGAACACACAGGCCTTGCAAAAGCAAGCACCAAATAAAAATGACTGGTGGTGTCAGCAGAAAGGAAAGAGCTTAGATGTGGACCTTCCAGGCACACAGTCCTGTCAGATCTCCTCTTCTGACCACAGAAGAGGTTAAAACATGCAAAACAAAACTAACATCTCCAGATTTGTCTCCCATTTCCACTGGGAGCTAGGGCTTCCCAAATTCTGAAAACTTCCAGTTCCTGTAAAAGAGAGGTTGTGGATGAATACTGCCAGACGCTATGCATGTATGAGGAGACTACGTACCCCACCAATTTCTCCAAACTGCAGCTATTAAAGGATAATATATTGTGGACAGGAAATGGGGAAATGACTGCATTTGTTATTAGAAATCTCTGGCCTCTCAAAGCATGCATTGTTCCATATAGTACTACCCCTGGAGAGCAAGTAGGTATCTAATGACTTGAATTTTCTTGCAAGCTCAAGTTCTTGGACAAGAGACTAATGGTTCAAAAACACAACTTAGAGCCAAGTGGAACTACTGCCGTTGTTTGCCATAAAAAACAAAATCTGTTTCTCTCAGTTGTAATTGACTGATTTGTATCCAAATACCTTCCAGCAGTCTCTCAGATTCTAGCTGTAGAAGTGAGTACACTTTTACAGTGTGTCCTTCTCCACAAACTTTGCTGTTCTAACACGCTGATCCATGTCAACTACTGCCATTGTTTGCCATAAAAAACAAAATCTGCTTCTCTCAGTTGTAATTGACTGATACAACCTTCCAGCAGTCTCTCAGATTCTAGCTGTAGAAGTGAGTACACTTTTACAGTGTGTCCTTCTCCACAAACTTTGCTGTTCTAACACGCTGATCCATGTCAGCAATGTCAGCAACAGGCAGTGGAAGAAACCTCTGCTGCCTTGGCTGGTTCTTGCCATGCCAACTGACCGCATGGCTCAAGCCAGTCCCCTCCTCTGAGTGTTCAGGTATCATGAAAAATACACTGGAGAACAAGGATATGTGAAGTGTTCTAGGCTTCTGGTCTACAGATTCACTTTATGCTTTGCATAAGCCCAAATGATAATAAAGTGGACATACAGTTATTAATTAATAAAATTAAAAACTGCCAACTTGCAAACATTTATTAAAGACACAGGTGTGGAAAAAAAAGAAAAACCACAACTAACCTATCTACACTGAAGTAGGTTACATCAAAGATATCTCTCTTTTCCACCTTTATCTCACCTTTTCCTTTTCCTGGCAGACAGGTTTCCAGCCCTTCTCCACGTCCCTGCTTCCTAACATTGTTCTTTAGTTTTTATGACTGTTTCATGACTGGGAACACATCCACTCACCCCACCTCCATGCAATGAATGATATCCAATCTCAATCTCTTCACCAACACATAACAATATATAACTTCTAATTCTTGTATTGTGTGTCAAATGCATGACAAATGTTGGTGCCCTGAAACCAAGCAGCATTTTATTATGTAAACCTAAACAAAATTTACCCTATAAAACACCAGTAGTTCATGCCAAGTATATTAAGAATAATGTCATATTGATGAATACACTAATCTTCTTAACCTTTGTAAAGGAAATGCAGATGTTCTGACTTCCCTCACCTTACTGACCTTCCTCAATAGATGGGAGACTGTGGCTGCAGAAAATACAAATATCTCTACAAGTTTTTCTCTGCTCACACCAGCTAAGGCACAAAATAGAATCACCAATCTACTTTTTACATATGTTAATTAATTAATTTAAACCAGGTTACATTTAATAGGTGATTTTTAATACACAATTCAAATTCCCTAGGTTATTTTCCTGCTGTATTTTCTGAGCAAGCACAAAGTGGCCTTGGGAAAAAAAAAAACCAAACCAACAAACAACAAAGCAATAAAACATAGAACCATGCAGCATATCTGATAAAAAGAATTCTAATTCAGCATGGAAGGAAAAGCAAGGAACAACCAAACAACTTGATTTTATTTTAGAAGAATCACATTCACAAATTAGAGCAGAACTTAGGCATGTCTAAATCAACATTTTCTGCAGCAGAAATATTGCCTAAGCTCTTTTAGAGCTTGCTTGCATGCCAGACAAAATATTTTCATTTCATTGAACTTGCTAGGCAACTCCCCAACATAAAGTGTATGGTAAAAACACTCTCCAGCAATATCAAGCCTGGAATATTTATTAAAAACATTTGCAATTCATGAAAACAAACTAATTCTGCACGTATTCAAACTATGAACTCCATGTATTAAATAGCACAACAGAACTTAATCTAAAATAGATTTTCATACGGGAGAAGAAGAGGTAGCAGTGAGTGGGTGTTCTTCTATACATTATTGCTAAGATTTGACCTTCTGAGCCACCACTGACTAAAATTAGCATGCTTCATTTTGAGCTTGTTTGGAGGCACGCTGTACTACGTTTCACTGCTCTACAGTAGAATTAGCAGCAGGATTTAGAAGCATTATAAGGTATTTTCTTAAGAGAAAGCAAAGGACATATTAGGACATAAGTTCTGATTCTCTCTGTGCTTTTCTCTCTGATATACCTAACATCGTGCATGCCTAAATGACTACACCATTCCACCTGCACTACCAAAAATTAGGATATATGTTTACCAGTGACTGTAGCCTCTAAATAATAGAAATGTTAGTGTGGAAGAGGATCTGTTGTGGTCTTATATGAGACAGCTTACATAGTAATACCACTACATTCGGGGTCTCACTATTTTGGAACACCCACCCAATTTCGAAAAAAACTTCTTCTTGCATAACAGTTATGATTCTTTAAGATCCACCAAGATCACAGCCTGTTCTTCTCTGACTCTGTGGCTGACCCTGTTCTGTTAAGTAGAGGGAACAGGTAGCTTTGATATTACTGAACAAAGAATTATTACCATCCAGTTTCACAACATAGCTGAATGTAATGTTCAGTGGTATTTATTTAAGCAAGAAACACCTTTCTGAAATTCATAATGACTGCTGTTGCTTTAATTTGCTGACAGTGAATTTCATCCACTCTTGAGAGATACGTAGATGAAATAGGAGGATTTCTACCACATACAAGCCCAGAAGCAACATCCATTAGGGTTCACAATGAAATACAGCATAAGACATGCCTGCCTTTTGGAGGCCAATTTCTAGGATTTTTGGTGCTGAGCCTTTGTATTGTACACAAAACGAATAGCAAAATGGCTATTACTGTCTTCATGGTTAAAGCCTGGCTCTTACAAAGACAGAATGCTTGTTTATGTGTATTGTTATTTGCTGGGCTCTGATCCACATTCTCAGCAAAAGTGCTGTGAATTTTATTCTCGTTCCTGAAAGGATCACACAAGAAAAGCACACAGACAGACCAGTTTTTGAACACTTGACATTTCTGACCAAGAATTAAAGTGGGAAAAAAAGAAAGGACAAGATCATAGTCACTCTCGCCTTAATACTTTGAAAGAAGAAATGTTAAAGACAGAAAGATCAAGTATCTTACATTTTGAAAAATGATCCACTGGATTTTGGAGTCATCTTATACTTTGACAAACTCTTCCATAAACCCCAAAACTCTCCAGCCAAGCAACCAATCCCCAGCAATGCCCATTCCTCGCTGTTTCTTTCTCACTTTCTTTTATAATAAATAAATTTATAATGGCATCCAACTATCAGATTGTAAATCCTGTACAACCACAGAAGTAGCAATGCTCTTCATAGTGGTTTTTACTGCCCTTTGCACTGAAACTGTCCTGGAGGAAAAGGAGACGGAAATTCACTATTGTACCTTCCTACTGTCCAATTTCTGTAAAATTTTGTAAATAAAGCACAGAAATAGCTTGTCCATTTTTGGGTTTCACAGCAGAAGTTAGAAACTGAATAACAGCTGGGAATTGATCACATGAGTATTGGAAAACGAGGACTAGATGATACATGTTGTATCAGTTGTAGAATATGCAAAACAGACCTTCACATTAGACTATATTCACAGCCATAAGCTATCAGAAGATGTTTGGAAAGATGAAACTAGAACAATGGGAGTAGAAAAATAAACTGACATACTACCTGGACTTAAAAAGCTTGTGAAAGAAGATTATGAAGTGACATGCAGAAGGTCCCAAAGATAAGGAAGGAAAAAATAAATACTGTGGAAACCCTGATACTGGCTCTGGGCAACCTGGTGCTTCTTTAAGAGGCAGTTTCAGGGTGAACGGGGAAAGAAATAGGTTGATTGTTGTTTTGTTTGCCATTTCTATGTCACCTGAAATATTTTGCAAGCATCCACTGGAAATTTCCCCCTTAATTATGTGAATACCAACTTGTGAACTGTGAAAAGTTAGATGTCTAGAAAAAACAAAAAACATTTAAATGTTATTGGAAGAAGTACAGAGAATCACAGATTACTTAAAAGTAGGATGTTATCAACTATCACTGACTGCTCATACTTTTGTTTACACATCTCTCCAGCTATAATGGAGATAATCAGTTCTCTAGAATCCAAGCAGCTGCTCCTCCACAAGTTTATTGCTTGGTCTAGAGTGTTTACAGTGGGAATTGGCTGCATAATGTGTTTTTCTCTTGTTTTGACTACCCAGAAAATGTGGACATTGCTAGTGAAAGGAAACTATAAACTTTTTATTTACAAGTGGACCACTGTATACGGCTTTCACTTGTGAATACTGAAAAGCAGATACTGAGGAGAGGGTAGTGGAAACGAAGGTATGTGAAACTGACAAATGAATCGATATAAAAACTATAAGTACCATTTTAAGCTCTTCACTTACAATGTAAATCCCTTGTCCAGAACCAAATTAAAGTAAAAAGATTTGCTGGACAATGATGCACAGAATGTGCTAGAATCTGACACTCCCAAAACAGCAACGTTGCAGTTACTGATTGCCAGTGTGTACCTGTAAAGCATCAGCTTCAATACTGCACAAAAGGCAGCAACTTAAACAAAACATTGAAGCATCTCCCATGGATCTGTTCTTCAAAAAGATTTAAAGCCACTGATTTGCAAATGCAACACAGTTGTTTTATACCGTGGGGAATAAAGCTAAGGCTTGTTCAAAGCTTGTACTAGTTAGCAAATAGGAATCTAATCCCCCAGGATGACTTGAATAAATTTATGTATATTTTTGCAAGGGCAATATAAGCATAGTAAAAAATTACTTCATACCAGAGGATGAACACAGACATTTCTGAAAAATGAGTAACTATAAAACAGTCTCATTATAAGAAAGTGCTTTCCTCAACAGTGATACTGTCACCCTCCGAAGTTTGCGTGTAAGGTATCCAGGCCAAACTGGTGATGAAGCTTTCTCAAACACCTCAAGATATTAGAAGTTTGCCACTTGCTGAGATAATGACGGTAAGTGAAAGAGATGACAGAATCAACACACAAGTGTCCTTTGGAGAAATGTAAAAATTGCAAAATTGTGTTTCAGCTTCAGTATACCTTTACTACCACAAATACTAGTCTCAAACTCCTGAGACTACTTGAGAAAACTGCCTACTCACTTTTGTGTCCATTAGAAACAGACTGAAATTCACACCAAATATGAGTAAGCCTTTGAAACTCAGCACGTGTTTTACACAAGGCCGATACAGAGGCACTAACATACAAATCTTTCCAGAAGCCCTTATTTTTCTTTCTCCTAGCATGCTCTTTATAAAACAAGAAAACACAAAATGCACTCATCCAAGCTGACAAAAATCACAGCATTTCTGTCCTAGGAGGTACCAGGCACAGCATTAGCTCAGTTTATTTCTAGTTACCAAAGCCTCGTCCCACACTTGTTGGCACTGAAACCTGCCAGATATAATATATAAATGGAGCTGAGGCTGCACGGCCAAGATTCCAGTGCGCTCATCACGGGCAAAACCAACAGCAGTACAGCTTAGCAGGAAAGGATAAGTTGTGGGGAAACAACATTATATAGGACAAATAAGAACACTTAACAGTGGTGGTTTAGCCCTGCTAAACCCCAAATTCATGGAACTGTGCATTTGTCATTACAAAGGATGAACTTTTCAGGAAAAATCTTGTTCTATAGACTTAGTGGGGGAAAAGGTGGAAGTTAAATCCTGTTCTTGCTGAATCCATTAGCAAAATTCCCATGTGTTTTAGATGGGATCAAACTTTGTTTATGGGATGATTTTTTAATTTAGTTGTATGATTTTTTGACTCAATTTGAGAGAGAAAAGAATTTTAAAAAGAGATAACTCAAACTGTTCTATCTCAGATTTTTCTAGAAGCACAGAGGCTGCTTCAGCTCAGGACAAACTGTCTGCTTCAGCAAGTTCAAAAGTATCCATGTATCCAGAAAATAAATTTAATTGGGGAGACTGAATTCACAGGGAAATTTCTAGATTCATAAGCTTACCTATTCACATCTGTTTACCTCTCTGCCACTGAAGAATGAGGAAATACACCTATAAAACAAACAGAAAATACCAAACTACACCAATAAAAATGGGTTTTAAGAGCAAGACAGAGGCTTGTAAATGTTAGATGGATCAGTGAGCCTGCAGTTCTTCATGGAGACTAAAGACCAATAAATGACCCTGTATTATTCCAGTGATGCTTGTAAAGGATTTTGTTAGCATTCCTGAGAAGATGCAATTACAGGGCCGATCAGTGCTGTGCAACTTTGTCACACACTGCAATAAAGCCATGCTTTTTAACTCTGCAGCCAAAAAAGTTGAGAGATTTTTGCCTCATTTCTTGCCATAATGTAAGAAGCATTCAGCACCCATGATGAAACATTGGCTGACCATATATACTGTGCTATAAAAACAGTCCTGATCAAAGTGTTGTACAGCCCATAGTCCTCCTAAGTTCTGCAGAAAGTTTCAAAGGTTTGCTTATAAACAAATGTTGCATTTAAGTTGGTTGTGTGTTACATGTCATGATAAGTAAGTCACACTTTGATCTTCTGATTTACTATATAAAAATTCTCATCGTGGTTTATTGTCAGCATGAAACCAACATGCTACTTTTGTGATAATTCCATGAGACTGATAAGACTGAACTTTGGCATTGATGGACAGAAAATGACAGCCATGCTACTGCTTGCTTACTGTGCTGAGCTGGCAGAAGTAAAACATAAGCCACTGAGAGAATCTGCATCTTCATTATTGTCAATAAATCCATTTCATGGCTGCAGAGAGACACCTCTGCACTTGGGAAGGGCTCCACTTAAAAACAAGAACAGAATTATCGTTTTAGTGGACATTACAGAAACGTAACTCTTCAAGTGAATCTGACGCATTAATAACACCTCTTTAACCACTGTCTAATGATTTCTGCAGACATGAAATGGAATATTTTACTACTATTTTCTGCCATCTGTGCTGCTTTTTCTTTCAGCTCAGGTTTGCCAAAACTGTAATGAAGGTCGCTGTGCTTTACACCATGACATGCTTCACAGTATCAATTATTAAGCTATCCTCCTATTCTACTTCAAGGTTTCTCTCAGTAATAAAAGGAGTTCAGAAGGAAACTTGCCCAGAAGTTATAACATGACAATGGGATTCAGAAGGCCATCACTAATTCCTCATTCGACTAGACGCTCTTGTCACTGCGGACAAGGAAGTCTTTTGGAGTACATCTACACTGAGATGTACACGGGGCGCACGTGTAACAAGTGAATTTCTCCATCCTCCATGCTTTGCTCCACATCATGGCCCAGCACCTCTGAGTGCACGGGCTGGGCTCTGCTCTGACTAAACCACCTGGGAGACCTTCCTCAGAACCACGCCGAGTGTGCTCCAGCAGTAAGTGAGCATTAAGCCATTGGGACTAGACAAGAGCTAGTCCATAGTAAAAAACAAAACTCAGAGCATCTGCAATGCAGACAATACGCCCTTGACACAAAGTATTTTGCTTTACTGCTATGTTTCTACAGATCTGCTCTATGCATTAATGCCTACACTGTCTAAATTTTTTATCTCCCCACATAGACTGTATCTTTTGGGGGTGGTGATGTCTGAGCCCATGCCTATTTGGTGGTTGTGCTGCTTGTACCAACTTCAGCAGGTCCTTCCGTCACCACCCGTTATTCCTTAATTATTATGATAAATACGAAAATACTTTAATGGCCATGAGATGAGCAAGATAACTTTCTAACAAACACTAAAAACCAAATTAGTCAGCAAATGACATGTCTCCTCTTCCACAACAATAAAACAAATTACTTTTCAGCTGGATCAGCTTTGTTGATCTAGATTGCTGTTTTGGCTTCACAAATTGAGACGCTATTGTGAAGAAGGTGAGGAGCTGCTTATTTTGACAATGAAAACATGTTAGCTGAACTATGGCCTGAAGCACAGACACGAAAGTGCCACCAAACAGTCAGGAAAGTTACATTTTTAATACCTACCATATTTAACCTATTCACAGTAGAGACTATTCTAATTACTAGCACAAAAAGTAGGGGCATAATATACAACCTGCAAGTTCAGAGTGAAAAGCAACAGTTCAACCAGCAACGCTTTCAGAAAGATTCACAAAACCTTGTAGAGGTTTCTCTTTGGAACAGGTCCTTGTGGTTGAAAATTCTCTATTAACATGTAACCTGCTGTCAACTCTTGTTCTACTTAGTGATATACTACTATTTTCCTTCCCTTCCCTGCACTCCTCACCAGTTGAGCAAAATGAATAGCAAGTGAACTAAATAAGGGAAAAATTAGAAAGCAAGCATCTTTATGCAGATAAGCAGTATTATCTGAGGTAGTACACCAAAATGTATTTGCATACATAACTAGAGAAAGGCTGCTACAAACTGACAAGTCAGAAGAAGGCTAAGTCACAGGTAGCAGCAATGGGATTGACAAATTATTCACTGCAGTAGAAAAGGATTACTTAGAAAGAAAAGACTTAAAGATATCTGTGGAAAATAAAGTGATTTGTTCTTCCCTTTTATGCTGTTCCTTTAAAGAATGGCAGCTAAAACTAGAACTAATACATACAGCTAAAGGACATTTCTGTACAATGCAACTGTCACAGAAAAATAGCGTATGTCATTGCTTTGGTAGAGGTGCATTTGCGAGCTGCAATGGTGCTGAGCAAGCCTGCAGTTTTCCTCATAATTCCCTGGATAAGATGTGCAATTTTTTTTTCCTGCCTCAGGGCAATCAGTTTCACCACACAAGCTTTGTCACCGAGCACTTTTCCCAAAGCTAATTTACAAGCTGTTTTTCACATATTCATTCCCAAGGAGCATTGCTAGCACAACATATGGTCTGACAACTGTAAGTACACATCAGAGTGGCGTCAGGAGTTCTAACCTTTCAGCTGATGTAGCAGCAACTTTCAGCAGAAGGATTTGCTTCACCAAACCCAGCTCAGCAGCTCTCCTTTGGCTGTAGTCTCAAACCTCTTTCTCAGCCCCACCTCTCATTCAGTACAGCAACAAAGTTAAAATATTTATAGAGTGCCTTCTATAACTAATTAAGCTAAAAGTACCAAACATGAAGAAAGGAACAATTTATAGTAAGTGAAAACAGGATACTGGGGAAGGAAGATGACAATGGGGGAAGGAAGATAAGGGCAAAAAAGGAGGAATAAATTTCCTGGAACTGAATTAAAACATTTTCCATTATGGCAGGAAAATTTACATCTCTATTAAGTGACATGGTCAAAATTTGCAAATACATCAGATATCACTCAAGCAAATCAAGGTAAAGATCTGTGCCTTCTAAAACTTTTTACTCAATGTGGAAATGTTAGACTACATCAATAATTTTAGGTTCAAATCTATGGCAACATTCAGCTATCGTCTTGTAGAGGCAGACTAAAAAGAAATTTCACACAGTATTCCAATACCTATACTAATATAATTGACAAAAAAGACATTTTTGCAGCATCTAGCACTAAATAAATTGAAGTTGCTGATACATATTTAATATGCAGCATTATCTCCTCTCAAGCAATGGCCCAGCTGCGAATGGTCAGCATGAGAGGAAAATCTGAGTGCTGCAAGAAAGGTTTCTAATGATTTAATATGTGGCATCATGTATTTCAAGTTAGTCCTGGCAGAATTATTACTCAGAAGCACTGGGGACCACTTGCCTATTGTAACCTTTAAACCTTGAGAAGCGATGGCCTGAAGTTGTCCCCACTCACGTGGCTTGGTTGACGTTTCTCTCTGTAGCAGTGCAGTCCACCGTGGGCTCCCCCTCTGCCACGTGGACTCTTCACCACGAGCTGCTTGGGATTGATCCTCCAGTCTGGGGGCTGCCTAGATGCCTTCACTGGGAAACCAACCTCCTGTTTCTCTAAGGTGGAACTGCTTATACCAGCACTACTGCTGAAACATGCTCTTTGTATACCTTTGATTAAGCTCCAGTTGCATCTTTCAGAAGATGAGGGACATTACTCCACAGCTTCTAAAACTAAGTGGCTGCCATTTGATTCATGTTTTATTCTGTTACTATCACTGTCACTCAAAAAGAGCAGTCACACCCCCTCCTGCATTTTCTCTTCCCCACTCTGTTCCTGCTGGCACCAACATCTGTACAGCTGTTTAGTGAAGTGACTGGGAAAGTGGCCAGGCTAACCAGCACCACACCTCTGGTACCTGCCTGGGAAAAAACGTTTCCTAGCCAGCCTGATCCTCCTTCCCATGTGCCACACCAACTACTTACACGCACATGAGGGACCAGTCAGGACTGTAATTTCCAGAGGCAGTGCTGTCTTACAGCTTTTCTTCAACTACAGACTGATGGTTGTAGTCTATCCCCATGAAATTCTTCTTTGGTTTGAAACACATTTCCTGCATTTTCTTTCCTGAGCTGCCGAGTGACTTGGCTTAGTCCTACATCATAGGCACATCTCAGTGAGGTGACTAATTGATCTCTCTGAAGTGTTCAAGTTTCTGCTTGAGAGCCAACAAAATTCTTCGGACTACCTCAATATGAAACATAGTACCCCAGGTCTCACTTTCAATTGTTTTCAAACTGCAAGAAGAAAAAAATGTGCCAAAAGCAACATTCCTAAGGTATTGAGAAAGCAAATCAAGCAACAGCCACACTACAAAACAAGTTACTTCTACTACAACAAAGGAAAAAAAGTGCAGCAGTTCTACTCAAAGTATAGCCAGCATGTTTTGCAAACATCAATAAAGAAAGAAAAATTTGTGCCCTTGGTGGCAGCTGTCCATTTGACAGTTTTCATTTTCCAGTATACCGGGTACTACTTTAGATCAAATATATTTATTACAACAGTAACAGCTGTCTTCTGTGTCTGCCTTACCTGAGGAAAAGTACAGGGAAAGCATGACTGTATAACAACATTAGATCCTTGGTATTTCTTCAGATCGCTACAGGCCATTAACCTTTCACTTCAGGTAAGTAATGAACAATGACTTTTCCAACAAAGGAAATCAACTGTGTTACCAATGGCAACTCCACTTTTAAATACATGCACCAACCCCCTGTGCATGCACTTGTTTCTTTTTTTTTTTTTTTTAAATCAATTCTGGTATGAAATAAGAAAGGTTCCCTTTGGCTTCACCTTGAGCTGATAATGAACAAACCCTCAGTGAAGCCTGCTCCCAAGGAAGTCTTCCTTAATAGCACTGATTAAAAATAAAATGAAATTTCTACTTAGGAAGCAAGATGTATTGCTTCCTGCTTTCCTTCACCAGGGTATCTTGTAATTGGACCAGTGCTAATTGGACACTTCAGCCAAACAAATTAAAAAGGAAAAAAAAAAAAGACTCCAATTTCCCTTAGTTTCCAATGGAGTTAGTGTCATTCACCACCAACAATATGCTGAACTGTGAGATCAACACAAGACCTTAATTACACTGGAGGAAAGCGCAGGAAAACCCCAGTGGGGTTCATTTTACTTATGTACCTGATTAACATACGTTTTCAAGCAGAAACACAAAAGTGTTTCTTAAAGAAGCTCTTCTGATTTAACAGGTCTTGTACAACAGTAGGATGGGCAGAATAGGTGCAACTACCACAGGTTGAAAAATGCCTCCATAATATTGATGTGATTCTGTATCTGAATCAAATCAACGATAAAACAGGTTAAAATTTTTTGCCTAACATCAGGGCATATAATTTACAAAGGAGATGGTAAAAGCTGACAGATTCAGGACAGCAAGCTAGAAGAAAGAGAGACATAATTAAAGTAGGTTATTTCTTAGGCAGACACTAATTGGGAAAGACTTGTATCTCTGTTTTTTTTTTTTATACGTAATGGTGGTTAAACCCACATAAATAATACCACAGAGCTGAAAATCTTTTAAGTAGTTGAGGGAATGCAGTAACAACTAATACTTTTATTTTTCCTTTCCTACCCTGCTTCCTTCTATCCGTTAATTCACCCTTAACCCTTATGCCCTTAAGTCTTTTCCTTTCATCATTTCTCCTGTTAACTGGGCTTCCTCTTCTCCAAAAGCAGCAGCTGTGAACTACTTCCTTTTAACATCTCATTTCCAAAACGAACTTCCTCCACAAAGCGGGCATGCACCAGCCTGTCTCAGCAGAACACTGAAGAGCCTAGGAGAGGTGCTGGAGAACAAAGCTAGAGGAGACTCTGCCTTGCACCTTCTAGTGCTGACTTTCTCTTTGTACTTCTTGTATGGCAAAACTACTAAAACGAATGCACTGGCAAACTGTATCCTACTATTTCCTTTCTTTAATTCCATATACTAGCAGATGTACAACATAATTAGATGTTGTTTATGAATTTTAAGACAGATTTTATTTCATGTTAATAGGATGATAATCTTTAATTTTCTGCAAAATACTTGTAATATTTTTGCAGCAGCAATGTAAGGCTGCATAATGCCTCGATGTATTTTATTAAACTTCATTCATACTTTCTGCATGCAGAAACTAGAATCCAGCAAACTGCTAATGGGCTGTATTTCTGAATTCTGTATTGCCTCAAATACTAGCTCAGTAAAGACTTAAAAAAAATCATAATTAGAAGCCCCAAGAGATCAGAGAGACTGCTATTCTAATCTATCATGGAAAGACAGATTCAGGAGATTTCTGACTCTAGCAGTATAACATTCACAAGCCCAGAAAGGCCCCCGCCTCCCTTTTTTTCCATAGAATAAAATACATAATGCCAACACATTAAAACAATGTTAAAAATGCCTAATCAAAGACACAAAAGATGACTTGATATTCATCTGCTGAACTAAACACAGCTTACAGCAGATTTTCTATTTTCAGACCTTCTGTCATATAAGCATAATTTAGTTTCAATCAATCACTTCCATATAAACATGAAAGAAACAGTTCCCACAGTGAACCTCTGGACTCCACATTAATCATTGCTCTGAAAGACCATTTAATTACACCGAGAATTAAATACATCAGAATATTTCCCCAAAATTGTTCTGCATTCTCCTCAGAATTTTCTGACGTATTCTGGCTTTGTATGAGATCCCCTGTTCCCTACTAACATTCAGGGAAGCTCTGTCTGCAAAATAAGGTAAGAATACAGATTTCTGCTATTCAGACTGCCTGGTAACTGTACATACTGGCTACTTCCCCTCCCCAACTCCTTAAAAGTGATTTGCACAAAAAAATTATAGAAACGTGATAATGTTGAAATATTTGCATAAGGAAGATTTTGAAGATTAATCCAATTTCCTTCTTGTGTATATTCAATTCATCATCTTACAGCCCAGCATGAAGATGCTGACTGGGCTTACCTCACAAAACACATCATAGTTTTTCTCCCAAAAGTTTAAACAGCGCGTGATCCCACAGACCTCTGGATACTGATATAAACTTTCAACAACAAAGGACCAAAGGAGACCCAACCACAAACAGCACGGTTTAGCAATATACTTTCAGAGGATTAAAGAAAAAAAATCAATTGCAACTGGTATATTAGCTATTCCTGTTTACCTACGTATCTGGAAAAGAAAGTATCCTGCCCAGCCATTTTTTTGTTGCTTAATTTAAAAAAAAAAGCCAGAAGTCACCTACAAAAATATAGAAGGTGAATACAAATCAGAGGGCAACTATAAACTCATACTTCATTTTGTAGTAACCAAATTACTTTACTATCACGAGCAAGGTCTAGCACCAAACTTACAGGTGGTACTTTTTTTTAATTCTCATTTTCAATCTAATATTTTTGCTAGCCTCACAGTAACATCAACTAATACAAGGTAATCTCATGCTAAAGACAATGAAGAGTAAGTCAAGTTCTTACAAATCAATTGTTCTTTGCGTGAACTTTGCTTTAGAAGTAAATATGCAATTTCAAAAAAGAAGAAAAACCTCTTTAAACACTGGCATGTCTTCAACAAAAGGGATTGGTCTGCTTGGGTATTTAAAAAAAAAAGGTACAGATAATTACTGAATACTGTCCCTAGCAGTATGTATACAATCCCATGAAATGAAACTTTATTGGTTTCTTGCTTTACATAACAGCGATGTTAAAATAATTTGTTGTTAAGCAGAAAACAAAAGAACTGCATTAGGTTGGGTTTTACGTTATCCACATTGTCCTGTAACTATTAGATTATGTCTTTCTCTTACGCTACTTCTCTACCTAATTCCTTGGTCCTCAGAGATGCCTTTCCAGACTGAAACCATTAAGTAGTTATACAGTAATGATTGACAGAATGCTGTTAAACAAGCAGTTTCATTCGTTCAGGGCATTTTGGTTGGATTGCTCAGCTGTAATGAACCTCTTGACGTTGCATTACTGTTCTTAAAAACCACAGCAGCACTGCTACATTAACGTGATGACCATTACTGTGAAGAATTCTCCATTAATTTAAAATCAGAAACCATCACAGGTTTCACTGTAGGCATCTTATAATGCCACACCAGATTTCTGAACTTGCTCCCCTTCACGTTGGAAGCATACTCTGTTTCAGCCTGCAGAAACCTTTCAGCACCAGCTGCCAAGAGCCACGTTATAGCTCCATTAACAGACATTTTCTCAGATATCATTAAGGGCTAATACAACTCTACTGCAGAAGGTAAAGCTGACTTCAAACAGCACGTATGCATTCACTGGGCTATGATGCACTCAAATTTTGTTCATAATAATAAAGTGAATGGGGTAGACTGGGAGGCTTTATTGAAAACTGCTGTTTACTTCCAGGTACGCTCCATAAAGCAGAAGGCCGCTGTTACTACATGTAGAGGATGCAAGAGATTCTCTAAGCAAAACTGAGATCAAAACTCAGTAGATGTAGACCTAGCACTCCATGAAGTGAAACACAAATGCTGTAGTACTACAAAAACAAATGCACACGCAGACAATAACCAACGGCAAAAGAGACAAATATTTTTGTGGGGAAAGCGACCCTACTTCTATAAAGGTTACTGGGGGATATACATGGTGGTGGTAGCAGATAATGCAACATCAATACCTGTGGTGTCGTAACTATAAATGGCTTGCACACCTATTAAAAGCTTGGGTGATCATTAGCTAATAGGTCAGTGTTGCCAACGGTTTCAGTGGATACCAGATAACAGCAATGAACAAGAGGTTGGTGAAAGAACACACAGCTTTCCCCATTCTCCAGAGCATCTGCCACCCAAAAGGTGATGAAATGGCCTGGGCATCATTAGGAATACCTGCCTGTGTGGACATGAACTATATGGCAGTAATTCCACAGGAGATAATAAATACAACAAATTTCTCTTATACACACATCGCTACAAGGTCTGCAAGCATTTGTGAAGATTTACTGAAAGAACTATATATATACTGGTGCTATCTTCCTTATTCTACACCAAAGCTTTTTGAAGAGGCGTGAAGAACTAGCTAACTTTCTTGTGTACTGGAACAAACAGTTATGTTTTCTACATATACGAGGAACAATATTTTGCTTCTTTGCAGAAGTGCAAAAATAGACTCAAAGCGATCATCCAGAGAATTGCCTAATGTGAAGGAGGCACCCTTTAAACCCATTTTTAGAAAACAAAAGCATTACCTCACATGGTAAGAATGTGAGAATGCACTCTTAATTTTCCCCTCTAATGCATTTATTTCAGAATACGACTTTTTGCTCCCAGTTTAGCCCTTAACTGCTTCCTAAGACAAATAGCATGCTGTGGGGAAAGGGGCTTTATGTTAGACTAAAATTCTCAGCCAGCTAGCTTTGTCCTTCCCTGCCTGGCTGTATTTACAGCCACACCTTACGCTGCTGTGTCTTGAGCAAGCACAAAGTGTCTGCAGAAATGTTGCTGATTCAGAACTCTTCATCTACAGTGAGACAGCCTGTTACAGCCACTTCAAATAGGGGTAGGTGGCCATGCAAGACATCTAGAAGGGTAGCAGCAAACCTCTGTTACAATTCTTGTTATGGCTTTGGGAATTAACTTTTTATTTGAAAAAACAAGACTAAAAGCTCTTTCCTCACCCACATGAAAAGACATTCAAATCATATGTAGTGTTATTACTCATTTGGATCAATCATAATGTTCCAACATGTCGTTCCCTAACTGAAATGTCATCTATATGACATACTTTATAACTGAGCATAATGAGTGAAAGGAATTTTTGTTCAGCAGTAAGGAAAATGTGACCAAGATTAAAAAGGAAGCAATGAAATTCTGACACCCCTTCCCAAGCTGAGCACTGGCAAAATGCTGCAAGTTCCAGGGACATTCAGGAAATTCAGGGGATTCAGGAAATTTAATATCTATATTTAATAGTCTATATTTAATACTCTATAACTATTTCTGCTGAATGTTTCATCTCCCCTACGCAATATAAGGCAGCTGAACTCCTGCACAGCACATATGCTAAATGCTTGCTGGAAACTTGGAACCGAACAACACTGAAGGGTAAAGGGTTACCTTACCAGCTCTAATACCTGTTGCCATTGGAATTATCAGTACAGTATTTTATGTTTGACAATATTAAAAGCCAGAAAATATTTGAGTGGAAAACTGAAGATGTAAATAAGCAAAGAAGAAAGCAAAACCATGCAAGGAACTAGAAGCCAAAACAATGCTGAGGATGTTAAGCCTGTACTGAGGATGTAAAGTTTGTACTCTTTCACCTTCTGAATTTAGGGGTAATGGAGTATTTTTAAAAATGTAAAAAAAAAAAAAGTATTTATGTAGCTATTTATAAATAAATCATATGGGCACAGTATTCTATTAATTCCATTACAGTCATATTGTGAAACAAGTCACCTCTCAAAAATGTCTGAAAATAATATTCACACATTATGTGAAATGTGTGATACTTCGCTTTTTTTTGATTGAGACATAAAATTACTTCATTTGCATCTACTTTTAAATAATTTATCTGTTTTTAAAAGCATGTATAAATAACACAACACTTCACAGAGCTAACATTTATTTTCTTAGTTGAGAGAACTATCTGAAATAACTGGAAAGTTTAGTCTTTTGAAGATATGACTAGTTCCACGGTATGACCCAAATGTACGCAACAGGTTCTCTCACGAACAGAGGAACAAGGGTGGGCTATGAATTTTTTTTACGGACATCCCATCTCTATGAACACCAAAGACTTATAAACAACCTTTTTCTTTTCAGTAACTTGCCCTACATGCATCTGCAGTGGGTGACCTGAAGTTGCTTACATGGAAGGGGGATCTTGGAGTTTCCAGGCAAACAGCATCTGTAGGACAAGTTTGCTAAATGTTGTGTCACCCACAGACAGCTCTGTTACATTGTAGACATTTGATGCTTATGTTCTCTGGACAAGGAACCAATGTGTCCTGTGCATGCTTCGGATACTCCCAGCAAGCAGCCAGGTGATCTTGCCTGTTACAAGCAGCAGGGGAAAGACTCACGCTGGGCCCCAGGGAGGAAGGGAAGAAGTCACTGTAGGTTACAAGTTGCAATGCCAGAAGAGGGCCACATTTTGAGCACTGACAGAGAAGCGATCTTTGAAATTAAAAAAAACTGGAGCAAACTGCTGCAGCTCTAATAGGGCAGATTGATATTTTGTGCACTGATGGTGCAAGAGGTTGCACTAATGGCAAGTCCAGCAGGACTGACAGAAGTGTAAAGTCCTCTAGCTCCATCTCCCCTGGACATGACAGAGTTATTCAGCACCAGCTGGCAGGAACAAAGGGGGAGAACAGTGCCGACAGACAGAAGAAAGGAACAAGATCCTGCAGTGTTTGTGGTCCTGCTCATCAAGCTGGAAGTGAGCTGGAAGAGTGACAAGACCTCTGGTCCTTGAATTTCCTTATTAGTATTGACTCAGCTGGGGTAAGATGTCAATTTGCCTCAAGGCTTATAAGCCTTATAAGGCAACTTGCACGGCCATGAAGTCTCAAAGCAAGGCTGGGAAAGAAAAACCCATTCCTGGGATCCATCTCAGCAGACCAAGACTCACACCAGCATAGGAGGACGCAATGGTAACCAGCACAAACACGTATGAGAACAAGCCTGCAAGGAGACACCTCTGGCAAAGGAGGGGCATTTGTGCAGACACCTAAGGTCAAGATACACAGCAGGAGTGAGGAAGAGAGAATTGCTCCTCAACTACAAGAAATGGCTGAAAAGTGATAGAAACTGAAAGAGGAGAAAAACCAAAGCAGATGAAAACAGGAGCCTCCCTGCCCCCAAACCTTAACTCCAGGCCAGGGCACTTGAGAGGAGCTGTGATGCCCATCGTAGAAGTTTTGCTCTGTATAAACTACATCTGTTTATTATTATAGCTACCAACAGGACATTGCTGGAGAATATTTCCCATGGATGATTCCACTTTTAATAGTACATATAAGAGAGTATCTAGAATGCCAAGTTTTGTAATGGCTACAACAAATGTTTTATGTAAAATAACAAAGATAAACATTAGTGGTCCAAAATGCCTATAATTGTGCTTACACACTCCTGCAAATATCGACACACCACAGACAACATACCAGTGAGAAAGCTTCAAGCTTGGAATGAAACAACATTGATGGGGGCAAATAAATGGAAAAAGATGTCCTCTTGCTTTTTTGCTCCTTCACTGCTTTGGGTGTACATGTTGGCAGGCCTCCAGGATTTGTTAATTATTTTGTGCAGGGGACTGGAATCCTCTAAGTGTTTATAAGTGCACGTGAGAGTCTGAACACATGGCGAAACTCAGTAGCTACACAAACAAGTTAACAGGACTTTTAAACTACTGAAGTATTCCTCAGCATCTACTGTTTCAATTTCTCATTCCTTAAAATTCAATAAATCCAACAGCAAAACATTAAGCAATTCTGTATCAGCTTCAATGAACAACATTTGATAAATGATAAGAAGAATGACACGGGATGGTACTCCCAAGAAGACCCATGAAATGCAATGTATCCTCTCTGTCCTAGCGGAAAAAAATATTGCTTTACTGTGAACAGTGTGGTCTAGCAATGGTAGACCTTCAGAGCGGAAATTCAAGGATGCCATTATTGTATTTGCGACCTGTGTGACAGCTGCGTAGATCTGCTGTTTTTTATCTCCCCCAAGTGGTCAAGTGAGTTTGCAAAACCACCTT
This sequence comes from Pterocles gutturalis, assembly GCF_000699245.1. Classification (NCBI taxonomy): domain Eukaryota; kingdom Metazoa; phylum Chordata; class Aves; order Pterocliformes; family Pteroclidae; genus Pterocles; species Pterocles gutturalis. The sequence goes on from NW_010141611.1 coordinate 32,840, forward strand.
AGAGAAGCAGCTTCCTTCCTCTCCGGAGCATGTTCGACAGAGTCAGATGAAAAGGTGCTGTAGTTTTGACCCTGGCTGGCAGCCAAACACCACAACAACTGCTTGCTCACCCTCCCCCTCCCAGGAATGGGGGAGGGAATTAAAGGGGTAAAGGGAAAAGAGACTTGTGGGTTGAGATCAGAACAATTTAATAACTAAACTACAATAATATTGGAAGTAATAATAATTATAATAATAATAAATAAAATATATACAAATATACAAACGAGTGATA
>NW_010141612.1:0-21810 GCF_000699245.1 Pterocles gutturalis
CGTCGGTCTGAGGCGCTTTAGATTTTGTTCTCAGCGCCTCAGTAAGTGCCGGCCGGAGCCGCCGCAGCTCCTCGGGGCTCCTGGCGGGTTTGTCTTGCCGTAGGGCAGCGCTTTCCCCCGCTGCTCAGCGGAGGATCCGCTCCAGAAGCTGTTCGCTTTGGTTCCCCGGGGAGCCTGCCCGTCCCTTGCCCAGCTCCACGGGAGAAGGGACTGTGAGGGGCTGAAGTAACTTCGGTGATGTGCTCTTGGAGAGTTTTACTGCTCATGAAAGTGCATGTGCCTGTGGTTTGTCTTCTTTATGTGATTGTGCTTGAGCTAGCAAAGCCCAGGTAACTGTCGTGGAGCAATAACTGTGATGTTTTCAGCTCAGTTCTATAGTGCATGAAAAGGATTTAAAACAGAAGACAGTGAAACAGGAGTCATCCCTGCATTTATCAGGGAGTGTAGCGGTAGGACGAGGGGTAACAGTTTTAAGCTGAAAGAGGGTGGATTTAGGTTGGATATTAGGAGGAAGTTTTTTTCCTGTGAGGGTGGTGAGGCAGTGGCCCAGGCTGCCCAGAGAAGCTGTGGATGCCCCATCCCTGGAGGGGTTCAAGGCCAGGCTGGATGAGGCTTTGAGCAACCTGGGCTAGTGGGAGGTGTCCCTGCCCATGGCAGGGGGTTGGACTAGCTGATCTTGATGTCCTTTCCAACCCAAAACAGTCCATGATTAACAGCTGAGGAGACTCTGTTAGGAATTAAGCCCGTTGCGCAGAAGCAGGTGTGAAGCTGGTTTGTTAGTGCCTGGACACCAAGTCTCATCACTAAGTAGCCTGCTTGTTAAGCAAGGAAAGCATTAAAATATTTTAATGTTACATTTTAAGCATTGCTTTTAAATGGTTTTCTTGCTGAGAGTATTGTGGGAGGCATTAGGCTTATGTTCTTCTGTTGTAGAACCCAATAGAGGAAAGGACATGTTTTGAACGGACCGACTGTGTGAACGTAATAGCTGGAGCAGCGTGCCAGCAATGGAAGTACGAATGTCAGAGAAATAACTTTGTGAAATGGTCTCAGAAATAGCATTGTTTTGGAAAATGAAAGTCTTCAGACCTGAATACTTGTCAGGGCTGCATTTTTATCAGGGCATCCCCCCTCCCTCTCAGAAATGCATTATGAACAGGTTCATATCATTCATTTGTAGCAGATTCAGCTTACATATATTTTACCTGGTCTGTGGCATGTGCTCAATGACAGTAATGTTGTGTGCATGACCTTGCAGCTGGTCAGGTTTTGCTTATGTTGGTAATTTTTTGACCTCAATGCAAAATTCCTGTAATAGGGTGTTGCTGGTATCTGTTGAACATGTTCCTATATTATGATTTTTTTAGTATGTCTGGCTCAGCACGTGCATGTGTTGTTGGCCAGTGGCTCCTGCAGACACAGACTTTTTTTTGAAGTTGTAGGACCTGTGTTACGTTAGGACCCTATCCTCCTGTCATGCCAGTAAGGAACAGGGAAGCATAAGTGATATGATTGAGTCAGCTGAGGAGATGAGACTTTGCAGGCTGGTACTGTGCCATTCTTGAGATGGATGTACCTGTCGTAAAGAGACATAAAGCAAAGTGAAGTAGCTTTTCATATGTTCACAGGCGCCTAACTATGAGGGGAGCTGCGGGGGAAATCTAGTAAGCATGTGTATGATACTTTTCTTTCTTTTTGTTTTTAGTTGACCATGCTCTTGCTCGTTTAATAACTGCGTACGCTGAACACGGCCACAAAGCAGCCAAAATAAACCCACTGTTTGCTGGCCAAGCTGTTATGAACATGGTACCCGAAATCCAAGAGTTGGCGGAAGCTCTTCAAGGGCCTCTGATTACTACAGGTAAGTCTGCAGCCTTATCGCAGAGAATTGTCTTCACGGATTATTTATTAAGAGGCTTTATCCACTGTGGAAGAGCCAAATATTGGATGGCGGTTCAATCAGTAATGAACTATTACATGGAAAATTGTTAACTTCAGCCCACTTATGTGTTTGTTCAGAAATATTTGTGTAATGAGTGGCTACCTTCTAATGTCTTTGGAAACCATGAAAGTTTTTACTTGGTCTTACAACTACTGAAGTTATACATTAATTTCTTGTGTTGCTATAACATTCTATGATTTAGCATAATACTTAACACTGTAGTGAAGCTGCTAGAGCACTGGGGCAGAAGTCAAGACTTGTCTTTTCCTGGCTCTCTTAGACTCTCACTGTAGCCTTGAACAAAAGGGGGCCTCTTCTGTGCTTTATTTTCTCCATCTGAAAAACAGGTGCTTATTTACTTGTGATGCAGCTGGGATTGGAGCTCATCTCTGAGCCACAAGATACGGAGTGCTATACCGAGTCTCAAAACCAGTGACTTTGTTTCATTCATGGTAAACTCTTCCAGGAAGGCATTTTGAGCACCTTACAAAAAACAACCCCCAAGACCCTCATATTACTAACACTGAAGTGTGCTTATAAAATAATTTATTCAGTTTTGTTTTTAAATAGAAGAAAGGAAGACAAGACATTAATTTGTACACTCAAAATATTAATGTAATTGGAAGACAACAGTTTAGGTCTTAGTGCTTCTGCCTTGTCCCCCAAAGTGGCTGATAACATTTATTTCCCACCAGGGCTTCTAAACATGGGAAAAGAAGAGGCTTCCCTAGAGGATGTGTTGGCTTACCTTGACCATATATACTGCGGGCATATTTCCATAGAAACAAGCCAGCTTCCAACTTTGGAGGAGAGAGAATGGTTTGCTAAAAGGTTTGAAGAGCTCAAACAAGAAGCATTTACACCTGAAGAGAAAAAGCACTTGTGCAAACTGATGTTGGAATCCCAGGTATTTTGTTCACTACTATTGGATTGTAATAGAGTCGTGGAGTCTGTCATGAATCTTTCACTGCTCCAGATATTATTAATGCAAAAAAAGAACAATTGCTATCCTGAAAGGCTTTGAAAGTGTGCAAGAGGAAAAAGTACAAGGTTTTGCCTGAAGAAGTGCAATACACACGTGCAGGAATCTCACTGGAGGTTGTTGCTGAAGTTACTTAGGAGCAAATAGTGATGCCTTTTGGTTTGCATTGATTACTTTGGAAAAAATGTATTGGAAAATATTTTCATCCAGTTCCAAACGCAAAAGGCTTTTAGAACTAACTAGAACATATATTGCGTCTAATATATGTTCTTGTAAAATACGTTCTTTAACATCTGGAAACACAAATATTGACCCTACAAATCCATGAGTAATCAGTCTTCAAAAGTGAGATTCTCTTAGGCTAATGATCTGACAGCTTATATTAAATGCTACTCATGGGAATGCAAGGTTGGGCAGAACTCTATGAAATTTTGTGCTCAGGTGTAGTTGTTCTGTGTTCTTCTTTCACTCTTATGCTGATCTGTTTTGTTAGCTTTAAAGTGTGATGTCTCTCGAGGTTTTGGGAGAACAAAACAGAATTGGATTGAAGTGTTAGCCATATAGCACTGGTAAATTTGCTGCTTTTCAGCAGAGGAACTTTTGTTCAATGCATACTGGAAGGAAGTGAAATATGTATGTACTTGCAAAATGTACAGAGAAAATTTATTCTAATACTTCTATACTGTGAAAAATTTTCCTTTTTTTCTCTTCTTCTCCTTGTGTTATCCAGAAGGATGGAAAGGTAGAGGAGCAGGATCTGTGAAGTTGTCCCTGCTTCCAGTTTTCCAAGTAGAAGGAGTGTTGAATGTAATATTTACCAATGACTAAACAGAAGTATATGGCACATTTCATATTTTTCTTGGCTCTTTGGCAGTTAAAGGAATTTGACAGTGACACAGGAGGGTGAAATCAGGACCCTGATAAATCCCCTATTGACTTTACTATGACCAGAACTGTACTTAGAGTGTAGAATTTGACAGGAAAAAAAGCCTGCTTCCATGTGCGGTCAGTTTTGTATACGTTATTCCTTGGAACTAAATGTTGCTTAACTAGAAGGTGTTCAGCTGTTGGCTTGGATCTTTGGCTGTGTCTCAGTCTTCACTTCTCAGTTACCAACTTTGTTTATTTTCAGTCTTCAGTTGCAGATACTTCCAGTGCTTCCAAAACTTTGTCACTTGTGAGAGCTGTCTAGGAGTAGATGAGTGAAGTGGGAGGAGTGAGATGAAAATAAATATAGATTCTTTTATTTTCTTTCTCTCAAGCATTCTTCTACCTATTTACTAAGGACAGGGTCTAATAGTAATCAAAATGCTATGCTTCTCTTTGCGTCTCGAGATACTTAAGGTTTATACTGTAAAAGAACACCATTCCTTAATTTCCACCTAAAATAGGTAAGTTATCAAGGAATTTGTAAATTGCTCTGGTGTTATATTTCCTCATGTGTCTCCTTCCTTGTTAGATAGAGACAGTTTGGTCTTCAGTTCAACATATTTCTGCTTAAGAGGAGATAAGAGCTGATTTTTTGTAGTCTTCTTAGCTTCTGGTCTCAGACTGTGTGGGTGGAGAATGAGCTGGGACTTTCAAGGGGTATGCTTAGGTCTGTGTGCCTTAAAGGTACAAACAAATTATATTTCAATTTTATAAACAGAAGACTACTGCTTAAAATAGCCTAATACTGAATTTCTCCTGTTTTTAATAGGAGTTTGATCGCTTCCTAGCCACGAAGTTTGCCACAGTGAAGCGGTATGGTGGTGAAGGAGCAGAGAGTATGATGGGTTTCTTCTATGAGTTGTTCAAGATGTGTGCTTACAGCGGTGTGACGGATATCATTCTTGGAATGCCTCATCGCGGGAGACTTAATCTTCTCACAGGTTTACTTCAGCTTCCACCTGAGGTAACAGACTTACAATCTCATCAACAGGTGCTCTGTGCCTAGTTTATTTGTAACGAATTAAAAACCTAGAAGTTTGTTGTGTTGCGAATGCTGAAGCAATAAAAATGTTACCTGTGTGGGAGTGTATTCCCCTTCTGTCAGCACCTCAACCGGATCTTCACAGGAGACTGTTAAAGAGAACTCTAATGAAGGGGTTTATGTGCTGTTATCTGAAGCATCCTTGCAATTTCAGGAGTAGGAGAATATACAGTTCTGTAAATATTTTTCTTTCAATGTGTTAATGAATCATAAAGGGGATTTAACCAAATCTGTTTCTGTGCAGCTCATGTTCCGTAAGATGCATGGTTTGAGTGAGTTTCCAGAGAATTCAGCAGCCATTGGGGATGTTCTCTCCCACCTGACATCTTCTGTAGATCTTGACTTCGGTTCACACAGGCCTGTGAATGTCACCTTGCTACCTAACCCCTCACACTTAGAAGCAATCAATCCAGTGGCTGTGGGCAAGACACGAGGAAGGCAACAGACTCTGCTTGACGGAGACTACTCCCCAGAGAGTTCTGCACAGCCTGGAGACAAAGTTATTTGCCTGCAGGTATTTTACTCGCAGTTGCCAACTGATCTTTGTAAGACTTCCTGGACTAGCGTGTGAAGAGAAGTGATGTATATCGAAATATCAAACAAAACTGAATTAATGTAGAATATCAAGAACTGGGATCCTCTTTATGGAGAAAGAGGAGGGAAAGGAAGATTTCCAGGTGACACATGTGATGATACTGGCATTTAAACAATTCCACTTCTAAGATTTTTGAAGAACTGATTCCTTTATTTAAAAAATATTCTGCCTTGAGAGCCATGTATGATTTCCTCACAAACCACTTTTGCGTTTAAACCACCTCTGTTAGCCTCTGTTTAAAGTAAATGTGTTTGGAGAAGAGCTGTCAACCAGGGTGCAAAATATACAGAAGGGTTTAGAATGTTGTCATTTTATCATGGTACTGTTGAAGAGTCTGGAATTGGTTTTTACTCCTTGAACTGTCTTTTATAGCTGTGGAGGCAGTCCTAAATAGTTCCGTGATAAATTTTATTTTCTTGCATTGTATTCAACTTGGAAATATAAGTGAGTCAATCTCTTTGACATTTTTAAAGCTGAGAGTAAAAACGAGTTGGGGCAGAACTGTTCTCCTGTGAAGTACAAGAAACATGGAGGAAGTTACAGATAGAAGGGTAATGTATTTCCATTAAATAAATGTTTTGCTTCCTTCTGGAAGGATATGGGTACTGAGAAAAAGCAGGAAGGAGAATATGAAGTATTGAGAAAAGTGGAGGAAGAAGAACTTACTGTTCTTTTTTTATTTAAAAAATAAAGGCTTTGCGGCATGCAATTGCAGGAAGAAAAGTTTGTTGCCTGATGCATCTTCTCATCTTCCAACACAGTTGTGTCAGTTTGATAAGATATTGCTTTTGAGAAAACTGGAGGAAGAAGAAGAACTTACTGGTTTTTTTTATTTAAAAAATAAAGGCTTTGGGGCATGCAATTGCAGGAAGAAAAGTTTGTTGCCTGATGCATCTTCTCATCTTCCAACACAGTTGTGTCAGTTTGATAAGATATTGCTTCTTAGATTCTGTCTGTCTCATAATGTTATATCTTTGTCGTGTAGTAATGAAGAATATATAGCCATGATACGTGCAGTCACCTATACACTGGTGGGTCATTTTCAGAGATTATAGGTCAGTTCCAGGTAGGGATTACATCAGGCAGTCATGCACAGACGTTGGCTGCTATGGCTTTGTCTTAGTGATAAGACTATATAAACTCTCAAATCATGAAAACAGTAGTCTGAAAGGGGTTAAGAAGTGGATCTGGCTGAAACTGTATCCGTTCTACCTACTCAATTTAAAAGGTCTTGCTTAATGAGTTACGGTTTTGATTTTGCTGTTCCTCCAGTGTTTTCTAATGAGACTTTTCCATCTTCTTCCCTAATGTAGGTTCATGGCGATGCTGCTTTCTCTGGGCAAGGGATTGTTCCTGAAACACTCACCCTCTCTAATCTACCACATTTCAGAGTTGGTGGGAGCATCCATTTGATTGTTAATAACCAGCTGGGCTATACCACTCCTCCAGAGCGAGGAAGATCATCTCTGTACTGTAGTGATGTTGGTACGTATAGTTGAATCAGAAGGAAGATTGCCTGCTGGGTTAGAAAGGATTTTTAACTCCAGTGTGAATATATGCTATGCCATGGGCTTTTTATAGCAATATATCTCCATTTTCATGATATAGACATTAAAATCATTATTGATTATTGCCTCCTACTGCAGCAAAAATTCAGATGCTAAAAATATGCCCTCCCCCATCTGCTTTATGTCAAAGACTGAATATCAAGGGAAAATCTTGTCACATTTTTACAGGATGTTATAAAATATTTGTGAAGTCTTTTTAACTCATGTAATTTCTACTGAGTCATTGACAGCTTTTAAAAATTTATTGTGATGGGAGTGTATAGGAGATGTATTTTAAATATATCTTGTTCAGTTTAACCAAATAATTCTAGTTTGTTTTCTGAGCAAGACTTGTAAGTCAGGTACTCCTTCATTTTTCTGTTTTGTTTGTTGTTAGGTAAACTTGGTGAGCATTTAATTAAAAGATGAGGCTCATGCCATTTCTAAGCTTAAACTAGAAGTCTTTTGTTTTGGACTAGTCTTTCTTATTTCTTAGTCATAAACAGATGTATTATAATCAGCAAGATCAGAGACATAGTAGTTAATTCCCTTGTGTATGTCTCCTAGAATTAAAAGTATAATAATTTATGTTTTTAAGATGTAACATCAAGTGTTTGTGTTTCTCTTAAGGTTTCATCAAACTAGACAGGTAGGTTTATTAAACCTGGGAAGATAGATAGCATATGTTACTATTACTTTTTCCCTGGGCTGGTTTTGTGTTGTTCGGGGTTTGTTTTGTTGTGGTGTGGTTTTTTGTTTTGTTTTTTTTCATCGTTAGTTTTCCTTTCTTTTTACCTGGTCAGTGAGGGGAGGGTGTTACCCATTGATCGTCAGGATTTTGCTAGGGAGGGAAACTTGGTGTGGGTCAGGAGTGGCTGAAGAATCTTAATTTCCCAGAATTTGGGCAGGTAAAGTACAAGAGGAGCACTCTGTTACTGGGAAGATTTGCAGCCAAATTGTCACATAGGAGAGGATGTTAAGACGTTTGAATTTTTTTTAATGAATAGACCTTTCTGCCTGGAGAAGCAATGAACAGAATGACTGCTAACAAGGGAGAAGACTGTTCCTGGCCTGTATGAGCTCATAGTACTGATAGCTCAGGATAAGAAGAAAACAAAACTCAGGTTTTGTCTGAAAAACAAGCAGTCAGATAGTTCTCTCCCATTCCCCGCAGATTAATGAGATGTCGGAGCCATATATAGAAAGTCCTCTGTAAATTTACTGTTGGTAAAGAAGTTGTGCGTAAACTGTGGCAAATACAACAGGTTGGGATAACTGCACTTTCTCTAGGGGAAGACTCCTACTCCTTACCCCAAAGACTGTTTCTGGCCTGTTTGAGCTCATAGTACTGATAGCTCAAGATAAGAAGAAAACAAAACCCAGGTTTTGTTTGAAAAAGAAGCAGTCAGATAGTTCTCTCCCATTCCTTGCAGATTAATAAGATGTCCTCTGTGAATTTACTGTTGGTAAAGAAGTTGTGCTTAAACTGTGGCAAATACAACAGGTTGGGATAACTGCACTTTCTCTAGGGGAAGACTCCTACTCCTTACCCCAGCTCTCATCACAAAGAGCATCTTTTGTAGATTTGTTTTTGTTGAATACACTTCACATGAGTTGTCTGTAGTTTTCAGCAGCGTAGGTGTGTGTCTGCTTTCTTTGGAAGGGGTTGGATATAATGACTGTTGTTACGTTTTGAATCCCTGGCCAGGTAAAATTGTTGGATGTGCAGTTATCCATGTGAATGGGGATGATCCTGAAGAAGTTGTCCGTGCCACACGACTGGCTGTTGAGTACCAACGTCAATTCCGCAGGGATGTAATAGTAGACTTGCTGTGCTACAGACAGTGGGGCCACAATGAACTCGATGAGCCGTTCTTCACCAACCCCAGCATGTACAAAATCATCAGGTAAGGGTAATGCCACCTGACAGGGGAGCCCAAAATGTACTTGTGTCTGCACCAACTCAGTATTGCCTGCTGCTGTAATAGAGGTCTCTGTATAATGAAGATCCTGTGTCATACTGACAGGTCTTTATGTATGTGTAGCTACACTGTCAGCAGCCCTTGATTAAGGTGTAAGTCTGATAATGACATGTTAATGAATGTAGCCACTCGTGTCGGCTCTTGAATATGCGGCTTGATGCCTCTTGGAGAACACATAGCCCTTGGATATCAAATTCATGGTCGCTAGTAATCAGAAGGCACAGTTGTCTTCTGTGTGCTAGAGGGAAGGGAATGGGAGAGTGGGCAGGAAGCCTGTATGATGCCTTTCTTGTCTGTGCCTGGTACTGCTGGTTCCAATGGGGACTCGTCTTTATGAGCACTGAAATGTATTCCAATTCCATTCTTATCCCCAGAGTAAAATACACATAAAAATGTATTGGCCAATGAATTCTGATGTTTTAGGTGAAGCATTATCCCCAAAGTAAAATACACATAAAAATGTATTGTCCAATGAATTCTGATGTTTTAGGTGAAGCATTTATGGAATGGATGGCTTGATTCTCAGCTAATACTGAAATCCTGCTGTCAATTTGAAGAAATACACATGATAGCACAAAGTCAGTCTGACTAGGAGCTTTTTTTAACTTGCTTTTACCTGTAACTGCCAACTATAGGCATTTTTTTTTTAAATAAAGGACTGTAAAGCATATATCCAAGAGAATTGTTATCTTTCTGGAAATGCCAGGAAAGCAAACTTGATGCAAATGAGTCTAATGCACCAGGACATAATTTATTTTAGTTTTCCATGGTACCTGACAGTAGTAAGGTGGTATTTCCTTGTTCTGCAGTGACACTGTGTTCAGGCTTAACATTGATGGGGTTCGATTCCCTCCCTGACAGATCCCGTAAGAGTATCCCAGACACATACGCAGAACACCTAATAGCTGCTGGGCTCATGACTGAAGCTGAAGTATCTGAGATAAAGACAACCTACTATTCTAAACTGAACGATCATCTTGCCAACATGACGTTGTATAGTCCACCTCCAACCAACCTGCAGGCTCACTGGAAAGGCTTCGTTGAGCCTTCTGCTAAAATCACCACTTGGGACACAGGTATGCCTGTGCCACTTCTGCAGTTTATTGGGGCCAAGTCTGTAGAGGTCCCCGAAGAACTCCAGATGCATAGCCATCTTCTGAAGACCTACGCACAGGTCAGTACAGCATAATGATGCTTCTAGTCCAATGGCTCAAAGATATGACCTGCTACAGCAAAAACTCTCAACAGAGCAAAGCTGCCAGTTGGAGAATAGCATTCTCTAGGAAAAACAGCTCACTCTCTCTTTTGAGGCTGGAATTATGCAATTTTTCCTCCAGTTTTCAAGAAAGACGTGTCCTCTTCCCCAAATCTGACCACATACTTAATTTTGTTACTCAATAATATTTTGTTGCAATGAAGAAAAAAAATTATAGAAAACACAGTTTGTTATTCTTACAAATAATAGCAACTATTATGATAAATTACATTTATATACTTTATGATTATAATGAGTACTTTGTGAGAGAATGAATCAAGGACTTGGTAATAATGTGCACAGTTTCTAAAATGAGTAGTGAGTGTTTGTGTTTTATATGTATAAATGTAAGTGTACACACGTGGCTAAGTTTGACAGTTTTTAATAACTCATAAGTTTGCGTGCAACAACTGGATTGGTTGGGGTTTGTGAACGTTTTCCTTTGATGAATGATGACCATGCGCAGGTGTCTGGTTGGCAGCCATAGAGAGGCCGTGAGTTGAATATTTCAGAAGGCTAAAGTTCTTGTCTTCCTAGCCCAAGGCAAGAACACCACAGCTGGGTATGTGTGCTGGGTATGTATGCATTTGTCTGCAGTACTGCAGGCCAAACGGGAGAATTCTGGAAACTGAAATACTTACACCTGGTGTCTTTTGTCACTGCTAACCAGACAAACCAGAAGTCTGTCAAGAGCACCCTCTGTGCTTTGCTAAGATTTTTTGATATTTTCATCTAAGATCTAATTTGTTAGTCCACAGTTTGTTGACTGGTAAGTGAACATGGGTCATCCATGGTTCTGTGGTCTTCAGGACAACCCTCTACAGGACGTGCTGAAATAAGACTGTGTGTATTCCAAACCAACCTAAGCTGGTTGCAGGAATGTAGTATTTCTCTCTATAGTGTGTTGTTTGTTTTTTTTTTTTTCCCTAGCTTATAATATTTTTCTGTGCCACCAGAAGAGCTACAGATGGAAAAAGGCAAAATAGTAACTTTTCCTTGTTGTTTACTTGTTTAGTCAAGAGTTCAAAAAATGGAGGAAGGACAAAAGCTGGACTGGGCAACAGCTGAAACTTTAGCGTTTGGTTCCCTCCTGAGCCAAGGTAAGAGACAATGTGACAGCAGACAATAAAATATTTTTGCTTTGATGTCAATGAAGTATAACATTAGACTTTTTAGATGTTTCCAAGTCCAATGATTGATATGATGTATAAATTTGACAATTTGCATTTGCATGATACTAAGAGAAGGTAAATATGAGTCCTGTATGTCACTAATATTTGTAGATTGGGTACTAAAAGTCTTCAAAGAATTGTTGCTCCCTCCCACGCTGCCAAAAAAGTTTGTGCTTAGCGCTAAGCACGTGAGCAACGCAGCTGACATCAGTGACACTTCCCATACACTTACCTCTCAGAGTGTTTCATGCTACAATTTAATTTCCCTCCTCTCTAGCCTGATTTCATACCTCCATTTTTATATGATACAGGATGCATGTGTTTTGCAGTTTGCTTCAGTAAATTGAACCACACCACAAAATAATTCTTGGCTGTGGAGATGAGAAAATAGAAATGTCTGAGCATCTCTCAGATATGCTTGTGAGTGGAGCTGCTGCTTGTTAAGAGTTTCATCTTAGAATTGATGTTGCTGATGAGGGGAAATCCAAGAAGAGACTTAACAAGAGAAGTAATATTTTATAGGTGGGTAGTTGTTGTCCTGCATTTTTTCTTCTAACATGACTTGCTAATCCAGTCTTTTGTTTATTACTTGGCAAGGGTTTAATATCAGACTAAGTGGACAAGATGTTGGCAGAGGAACCTTTAGCCAACGACACGCAATGTTGGTTTGCCAGGAGACGGATGATACCTACATTCCTCTGAATCATATGTCCCCAGACCAGATGGGTTTCCTAGAGGTAGGTGCGGTGGTCCACAAGACAACCTTCTTCAAGTTGTTCTGAAACAGAATGCATATTTTAAAGCTGCTGAGACATAGGTAGGTAGCCCTTATATTCTGCCAAACCACAGATGCAGAGCCATAAAAACTGTCAGAGCATCCCCATTCTTTGTATTTACCTGCTTTACGAATTTAACAAGGGGTTTTGCTTATCCTTGAAGAGATCAGCTATTCTTTTCCCCTCAGCGGCTTCATTCAAAAGCAAAAAAGAGGTGACCATCAGTTGCCTGTAGGAGTGCGTGTCCTCAGTGTGCCTCGCACTGATGTGCCTGGTTCCAAAGGTTCTTAACCTTGGGTTGTCTTCTTCCTCACCCACCCCTCCCAACAATTTCCTTTTGTTAGGTGAGTAACAGTCCTTTGTCTGAAGAAGCTGTGCTTGGTTTTGAATATGGAATGAGTATTGAGAGCCCAAAGTTACTGCCAATTTGGGAAGCTCAATTTGGAGACTTCTTTAATGGAGCCCAGATAATATTTGACACTTTCATCTCTGGAGGTGAGTGTACAAGGAGCTAATACATTTAAAAATGAATCATTTGTAGTAAGTATATTTTTAGAAAACCCTTAATCTCTAAAGTAAAAGGGCAACATGTTGAGAAAATAATTTTGTTTTCTCAACAAGTCTTGTGAGCTTGCCTGTGTGGTCCTGACTTCTGTGCAGCTTTCCTCTGAAGACAATCCATCTAAAATGCAAGGCACACCCCATCCTTGGCAGAAGACAGTCATTCCAAAAGGACAGTTGATTATATTAATGGCTTTTCTTCCCCTGCTCCCCTCTATTTACTTTACTGTGTGTATGTATAGTTTATAGCTTTTTAGGCTGTATCTTTCCTTTATGAGGCATCTGAAACCTGAAGCAATACAGAAGGAAAATAGTGATTATTTAAAACAAACAAACAAAAAACCCACAATAATGCCTTACAACCAGCCTCTAAGTTTGACTCTAGCATGTTTTCTGAGTGCTCAGATATTGAAAAAAGACCTTTCTGAGCTGGAGCATGCTGAGAAAATGCTAAGATGGATTTCTAAAGTGGGATTCCTTGTATGTAAGCATCCAGAGTTTTGGCATCTAGCCTCAGTTAGGTGTCTGCACTCCCTCTGTAATCACAGATGGAAATTCAGAGGCCCTCTTATCCCACCCATCCTCAATATGCATTTGAGGCTGGGATGAATTACCTTCTGGATTTGACTGTAACCCCTTACATAGCACAGGAGGTTTGATGGAGCCCAGGGGAGCTAGCCTGTGGCTAGCACTGCTGTGTTGGCTAGGACTGGCTCACAGGGTGCAGCCTGGGTCACACCTGCAGAGGACCAAATTACAAGGTATGCAGACAATAGCAATGAGTTATGGTTAAGGGTTTTCTTACTGGAGAGTTACCTTTGAGAATCCCTGTTAGTTAGGTGGACAGTTCCAATAAGAGGGTTCTTGCATGCTGTGGTGATGTTTTAGACTGAGTTTTAAATCTTCACCGTGTCACGTGCTCCACATGGAGGCTTAAGTCTTCTGTAAGCCCAAAGTTTCATGGTAGTTTCAGAAACTTCAGATCATCCTATGTATTCTGTTTCACTGTTGTGAATCTCATGGCAAAATGCCAGCAGCATGCTTCAGGTTTGTATTTAATGATGTGGAAATTAGCTATTCTTTTTTCCTGCATAAGCAGTATGTGTTTTGCAGCCTTATATTCTGTGGAAATCATTCTTTCCTTCCTCTTCATTGTGTGTTTTCAGGTGAGGCCAAATGGCTTCTGCAGAGTGGGATAGTAATTCTTCTTCCCCATGGCTATGATGGTGCAGGCCCTGAGCACTCATCCTGCCGGATGGAACGGTTCTTACAGGTACTCTGCTGCACCTCTCAGATTCACATATCCCCCATCACAGCACTGGCAAGCAATGTTCTGGGTGTCTTGCTGCAAAATGCCACATTCCTGGTGTAGCTGCTAGTGACATCAGAAGCTGGAGACTTACCAGGATCATATCATCATGATGAGATAGGAACAGGCTGGGCTGAAAGTGGAGGAAGAAAGGGTACTGTGATGAGAAGGTGTAGGTCTAGAAGTGGTGAGGAAGCAGTTTTGGTTTAAGTGCTGCCACAACAGCTCTGGTGCAAGACTCTGATTGAACCTTGTAATAATAACTGCTCTTGTCTTGCATCTCTGTTGCCTGCCCCAGTGGGTGTGTGGTAACCTGAAATTTCCTAACATGAGATTTGCATGGTGCTTGTGGAGGCCCTGTGCCCTCTGCAAACAGCTGTAGTGGGACATGCTTCAGTACTGCCTGCTGTCTTTTTTCTGATTGCTGCTCCTCAGCAGTGTCACTGTACCACAGAACAAGTCCAGTAGCAAAATAGAATTGCTGAATTGCAAACAGCAGACCTCTAATGAGCACTTAAAGAAAACATTTTGGGTGTTGGCATCAGAAACAGGCAGCCACCCTCTTGAGCAAACCACTCACAGATCTGTCCACTAGGTACAGATGATACAAACAGAATGCTGAACACTATTAAATATCAGTTGGTAAATTTGTGGCACATTAAAAAAAAAAATCCCCTGTTGTGCCCTTGTGACTGTATCAAGTGAATGAAAGCCTTTTCATCCGAGTAATGGCTTAAGGAGGGGTTTGCAGCATGTTTGGAGGGATGCTGCCATTCTGAAGTCATGACCTGTCCACTGTTAGAAAAACTGTCATGCCCTGGTTACAATGTGCTGAAGGAGGCAGTTCAGATATAATCTTACCAGTTAAATGCTGAAGCTATTTTTTCTCTGAAGTTGTTCTTCCCTTGCAATCAATAACTGAATTTGAATATTCGCTCCGCTATTCTTAGACTAGTCAGTATGCCTTATGTGCCTGGATTCTCTCTGGCATATTTGGCTCACTGCTTGCTTCTTGACAAGGTATTGCTGTGTTCCCCTTATATAGATGTGTGACAGCTCAGAAGAGGGAGTCGATGGCGACCAAGTCAACATGTCAATTGTGCATCCCACCACCCCAGCACAATATTTCCATTTACTCCGGCGGCAAATGGTCCGAAACTTCAGGAAACCTCTCATTGTTGCTTCTCCCAAAGTGTTACTCAGGCTCCCTGTAAGCTGAAAACTTTCTTTTTCTTGTGTTTTCTCTCGTCCTCTGCTGTGTTCTCTTCCCTTTTCTCTTTGTTCTTCCTCTGTGTTCTCCGATCTCTGATTTGGGGTCAAATCAATGGGATCTTGCCTGTTTGGGGCTGGATAGGTTGTGGATTGTAGGTGGGTAGAGGTGAGCTAGAAGTAGAGTTGATTCTAGGTCTGGTGTTTTTCTTGGGAATCTTACCATCCCACCTTTCTTTGGTGGGGGTGGGAATGGGAATAGGACCGAGAGGGAAGACTGTATCTTTTGTACTTACCAAAACCGTGTCTCAGTGGCCTCTCCCCAACTGTGGCCTGAGGAAAAAGGCAGCAAGATTTGGTAACTTCCAACTCTTCCCTGTGTAGGCTGCTGTATCAAGTTTTGAAGAAATGGCCCCAAGGACAACATTCAAGCCTGTCATTGGTGACTCCTCAGTAGATCCTAAAAGGTAGCTCTGCTTTCTTTGAGGAAAAGCTCAGAAAGGATGTCCTGTCCATTTCTCCTACCTAACAGCTCAAGTTTGAGGTGATATGAAAGAGGTGACTTTGGGGGGAAAATGCTGTTTTATGGTGGGTGACTTAGGTTTACTTGTTTCTCTCCTTTTCTTCTGCTTACTTGTTGGTAGTTACCATACCTGTTTGCATAATAGTGAAGTGTTCAGGCTTTCAGCGCTTGCCTGCCCAGGGAGATTGTGACCATAGTTACTAGTCTGATGGGTGCTATTCTGCACCATGCCCATTAGCTAATCATCACTGGGAGCAGCTGTTACGTGAAGAGATGCAGAATTTTCTTTGTTCTGGTGTTGGAACACCTGAGCTGATGAAGTGAAGTTAGGGCAATAATAAATTGTGTGTGTACATCTCCCTCCCTTCCGATACTATAGAGAATCCTGTTCACAATGGGCAAGTCTGGCTGCCTTTTTTTTTTTTTTTCCTTCTAAGGTTCTTGTTTGGTCCTTGTCCCAGTAGTACCCAAGTCTGACAGCATCCCTGATGTTTCCATCCTCACCCACAATCAAAAGGCTGAAAGTATCTTAGCATCTTAGTTTTCTTAAGTGGCTTATTCTCTATGGAGAGCACGCAGATTACTAGCTTCGCCTAGGTGTTTAATTTTTAGATAGTTAAAGCTAAGAGACATGAATCCCACTGTAAGGTAACTTTCCCAGGATTACTGAAGAAACAGGACCTCTGGGCTCTGACATGCCATGCCCAAAGATTAGTTTGTCAACTGTTGGAGGGGAGTGGGAGGGAAGGGAAGGCAAAGAAGAGAAAATATGGTCTAGGATAGCAAGCCAGCTTCATAAAGTTGTCTTTAAAGTTTGGCTGGTTGTTTCTGTTCAAAGTGTGAAACTGTTTTGCATAGAATTTCTGTAAAATGCTAAACTTGGAAACATTCTTATATTTCTTTAGTGTCACCCAAGTGGTGCTCTGTTCTGGTAAGCATTACTATGCTTTGGTGAAGCAAAGAGAGACGCTAGGAGAGAAACAGCACAACACAGCTATCCTGAGACTTGAAGAACTGTGTCCTTTCCCCCTGGAAGCTCTACAACAAGAGTTGAGCAAATACAGCCATGCAAAAGGTCAGCCAGATTTTTACCTTTGTGTTTCTAGACTCTTGGAAGTACTGAATTAAATATGTTGCCTGCCTTTTAGGATGAAGAGTTATAGTGGCTTTTTATCTTTGCTCTTCCTCCCATACTTCTAGTGTTTCTGGAGCGTAATAATACAAATGTTTACCACTTGTGCTAACAGGACTTGTCTCTCTGCTGTTGTTAGCTTCCATAAAGCACTACTAAAAACTGGAGTGAACCATTTGGGGCACTTTGTGTATTGGTCTTTGCAGTCGAGTCCTTTAAGTAGCTTTTGAAAACCGCACTAGAAAAGCAAAGTATACCCAAAGTATACCCTAATGATGGAGATACTTTTGGTTTGACTTCAGCAAGCTATGACCTGCAAGAGAATTGAATCTTGCAAGCTTCCATTTCAAAGATAGTGCCAAGACAAAAAAGGTAGAGGTGCTACAGAAGAAAAAAAATGGTTTTCTTGAGCTGCTGAAAAGATAAATATGTGCATTTGTAATGTACCCTTTTCCTTCCTTTAGTCTTCATCTGGAGTCAAGAAGAACCACAGAACATGGGTCCATGGTCTTTTGTGTCACCACGGTTTGAAAAGCAGCTTGGGGTTAAGGTGAGATGTTCCCATGGTGCTTTAGTCTTTAAAATTAAGTTTCTAGTTCCCCTTGAATGCAACATTCTGTGGTGCTTACACGAAAAATCTAATCCTGATGTCTAAACCAAACGTGTGTTCTAATTTAAGCTATTTAGGCTCTTTATAGCACCATTTAGTGGTGATGAGCAGGACTAGAGCTTTCTGTTACCCGGTGTTTAGTCAAAGTAGAAAGGATGATGAAAGATCCCAGGTAGGAAACAACATGCTTGAAGTGAGTAGGAGGAGAATCCAAAGCTGCCGTTTGCTCTGGCATGTTCTTGGAGCCATGGTCTTTGGGAGATGGAGGATATCTTCCTGCATTACTTCTAGCTGGGACTGCCCAGTATCTGATAGCAGATATCACCATGGCATCAGAGGCCCTCAAGATGCGATCCTATGCTTGTGCTTTATTAATCATTTCCTCCTGATTCAAATTTCAGCTCCGTCTTGTGAGTAGGCCTCCTTTACCGGCCCCAGCAGTTGGCATTGGAACCCTCCACCACCAGCAGCAGCAAGACATTCTTACCAACACATTTATCTAAGTTTTCGACAGACCGCTCCTGCTGTCAGTCACATTTGGTGCTTCCTCCTGTGAAGAAGAACAAAAGCCAGACCCTTAAGTCTCTTTGTTCTCAAAAATGGAAAACTTCTCCAAGACTGGAACAAGTTCTGTAATGATGAAGCTATTTTTTTCATGTACGAGAATACCTAAAGATGAGAGGTGATGCCTGTTACTCTAGATACTTCTTTTTCTCTTGTAGTATTTTCTACAAAACATCTTTTTAAAGTTAAAAAAAAAAAATGCAGCCCAGGGGGCAGATTGGTGAGGTGGCTATAAAATACCATGTTGCTTATCTGCACTTGACAGTTCTCTGGAATGGTGCACGTGTGGAAACAGTTTGTTGCCACAGAAGCTTTAGTGCTGTTTTGTTGAATAAATACTTCCCCGTGCCTGGGAATGAGCCATTTCTACAGCAGAGTGTTGTGGATTTTCTCGTTTCTTTTCCTGTGGTCCAGAAATGAAACCTGTTGCAGCTTTTGGTGCTCTTCTGAAGGTGCGCGTTGTTAAAGCAGGATTCCTTCGGGGGAACCTTGCAGGATGGCTCCTGAAGGCTTCAGACACCACTGTTTCTCTTGCTTGGAGAAACAGTGCTTCCATATCAAGCTTGCAGGGTGGAAGGCATGCTGCAGGGATCGGGCCATGTGTTACAAAGCATATTTTGTAACAGCCAAACTAGTTTCTAGAGGCTAGCCTGAAGGTGATCTTCTCAGTGTCATTCTTCTGGTTTGTGATGGTTTGGTTTTTTTTAAATGCAAGATTGTACTGTTAAATTGGTCTATTGGCTTAGTCTTCTGTGACCTAGAAGTAACCTCTGTAATCTCTGTTCTGTAGTCCATTTCACGTGACTTCTTTAGCACATCCATCACAGTGACATGAAATCCTGTGTGCTCTAGCAAACTTCACAGCTTTTTATGCATTCTGAACAGCTTCATCGAATCAAGATGTATTCCAGTTTAAATTTCTGCTCTGAGATTTCCAAGGATTTCTTGCCATGATCCTTGGGCAGTAGGCTCTTCCAGGTTGAAATCACCTTTCCTGAGAACGGCTGGAGCTCTGCTCTTCCTTTACTTCTGTTTTTTTACCATGAATATTGTCTAGTATCAGCTGTTGTTATTTCACAGGGATATGGTTACATTTTGTTTGGCTGTAACACTTGGGGTGTGTACTTCAGTTTGTTAGCCACTTTGCCCAAACAGACACTTGTGTCGTGCTCGGTACTTTTTGTACAATTTATTTCCCAATGCTCTGCTCACAAAGAACCTCTACCTTGATAACTAGAGAAAGGAGGCCAAAGGGTGAAATTGCTTTGGCTGCAGCTGTAGCTAAGAAAGTTGTAGAGCACAATCATCAGCCTTGACCTGAAGTTGCAGAAAATTACAGACCCACATTTTTTTCACTATGACAATGCACACAAGGGAAGAACTGACCCAGTATGTTGAGTTTCACGTGGCCTGAACCTGAGCTTGCTGTGCACCGCTCACACACAGCCTGTGCAGTTTGGTTATCTAACCTAGTAAAGGATGCTCAAGAGTTCAGAGCCTGTTTTGTACTTCATTGGGAGACACAGCTCTTTCTGTAGTGCTAAATGTCCCCAGCCTAGTGTTGCTGTGCCATGGAGCCTCCCAGGGATGCTGAGGTAAAGAAGGGGGAGCTTCAACACAGCTCTCCTTGGTACAGCTGATGCAGATTTCCTGCACAATACTGTTCTTCCATGATGGCTAACAGCTACCAGGGGAAAGACAAAGCACTTGCTAAGTTAGGAGTTAACGTTGTTTCTCCCACCAATTTTGGATGCACACAAGGCTGTTTTCTGTATGCATGCCATGCTGTGCTCTGCCTGCAGACTTGGCTCTCCCTGCATGAGTGCTGGATTCCTTTTGCAAAAAAGTATTTTGGAAAAAAGAAGCAGAAATTGCAAGAGCCCCAGATGAGAGTGGTGCTTGACAACGGGAGCGAGTGTCCTGTGTGTGCAGGAAACTTAATTCAGAGAAGTGCCAGATGAAATGGTATGCAAGTTGGGTGAGCGGGTAACAGAGCAGGTCCCAATCGTTGGACAGGAGAATTTTGTGGATCATTAAAACAAGCAGAAGTGAAGCTTTACATGCTGCTAGATAGCAAAAAAGTTAACCAGAAAGAGGAAGTATTCCAGCACTCGTGCATTGTGGTGTGTGGCATGAGATTCAGAGAGAATAATAGAAGTTGTGGATGAATGTTCAGGATTTTCAGAGAGAAGTGCAAGACAGGAAGAAAAAAAAAAACATTGTGCAGTTCATTAAAGAGAGCAGTAACTCTTGGTGACAGGAGAAAACAAACATTTTAAAATAAGTATTTTAGTAACAGTGATGTTATTTTAGATTAAAAAAAAAATCTTGCCTGAATTTTGAAGGCACAAAGTTTTGAACACAATAGTATTCATTTCGAATGAGCAAAGAAAACAATAGTGCATTTCGATTTTTTTCAAAGTTCTATCACTGGGAACACAGTAACATGTCTTCTGCACACGTGGAGTGGTGCATCTGTCTTACTGTGGGTTGAAGAAACCTTCTCGACCTTTTATCAACCACTAAAATGTGGGCCAGCGACTTACAGATAGGAAGGTTTGCTGTGAGCAAGTGAGCTAAGAAGACCTGTAATTTAAGGAACTTTTAAGATAAATATGGCTAAAAATCTGGTCAAAGGGTAATAGCAAGAAACTTCTTGAATCTTAGCTATTAATACAGCTATTAATTTATAGATTGTAATCTACAACTAAGATGCTGGGACAATTAATTATGGGCATTTGTCAGACTGTTCAGGAAACTAGGTGAAAATAACTCTAGCTGGGTAACTCATCAGTATTTGTGAAATTACAGCTATATAAACTGGGAAAAAAAAGGCTTTTCCAGTGATTTCAGATGAGGGAGGCTATTGAACAAAGTTCTTTAAAGCTACTGTAGCAAGGTCTTGGTTAAGAGGATTACTTCTCAGGAAATGCAATAAATTCTGGTAGCCCTCATCTTACAGCCCATTGCCTGTTGTAACAGATAGCTCTGAAGGTGGTTTGATACCCGTTTGGTGATACGTGTTCTCAGTCCAGGCGCTTTGTCAGGTTCACTTCACCCACAGACCTGTAATTTTATCCTATTACCTGTGAAATTATCACATCCATCCATTAATATGGGTGGACTGGAGTACTAGTAAAACATACTGGACCACTAAATCTGTATTTTTCCAAACCGATACCATTGTACTCAAGGAAAACGACTCAAAACCCCTGCGAACTAAGAAGATACGAACAAGGGTGAGATTCAGAGAGAGGGGGAGATAGTTCCTTCTTCCACACAAGCCACAACGCAATCGAAGAAGGAGCTTTGGCGGTGCAATGGGCGGACACGCACGACCGCACCTCAGGGAGGCGAAGAGCCTCCTCACAGCGCGCAGAGCACTCTGGGAGCGCGGCCCCCCGCGGGTCCTCCGCCGTTGGGGCTGTCCGCTGACAGCCTGATCCGCCTCGTAGCACTCCCCCTCCTCCCGCCGACGATCCCGTTCCCCTCGCCTCGGGGAAGGGAGGGGGGCAGCGCTCCGTGAGCCGTTATCGGGGGCAATACCGCTTTTCCCCGCGGCGTCGGTAGCGCCGTCCCCTCAGAGCAGGGATAGTCGTCCGGAGCGATGCCTGAGCGCAAAGGGGGTGGGGCCTTGCGGCCGGCGTCACGTGATAGTGCCGGCCGGCGGCGCAGGAGC
>NW_010141613.1:0-10962 GCF_000699245.1 Pterocles gutturalis
CCGGCACTGAGCTCCGGGGCCCCGGTCCACAGCCCCCCCTGGAAGAAGGTGAGGCTTTTCTAAGGTTTTAGGGGGTTTTTGCCCTTTACCTGAGCTCTGCTGGAAGTGCAGTGCACATCCCCCCCAGGTCCCTGCCTTTGAACCAGAAAAACCTGTTGTGGGCAGTCCCAGCACAGGTGCTGCTGGTGGGTGAACCTCCAGCTGTGTGCACCCCTGCCGACATCTGCCACTCAGGACATCCTTCTGCAACCCCTCCCAGGCTGAATCAGGGGTTAAAAATATATAGAGAGCTGGAAAAAGGAGAACAGAAATCAAAATGCTGAAGTTGTGTTTTTTTTGGCGCTGGTCACACAGCATGACCAGCTCAGTCAGATGCAAGTATGAGGCAGACGTGGGGCCAGTGGAGCTGGGTGGGTGCAGTCCCTGGTGGAGGCTGGGCAGGATCAGGCATTTTGTACCAAGGATGGGACTCCCTTCCCAGCCTGCTCACAGGATCTGAGCCTTGGGAACACCAGCTTCAGCACCACTGCCTGCCCCTGTCTCAGGCGAGGTTTGCTGAGCTCATGTTCTCAGAGAACTTCTGTTCCTGAAACACCTCGGGTCACCTGCAGGAATCAGCAGCTACTGAAACGAGTGATAAACACAAACCTGCTTGTGGGGCCAGGAAAGAGGCTGCGGGGGGATACAGCCTCAGGAATGACAAAGTCAAAGCTTTGGATGGGGCCACAGGAAAAGGGAAACACTCGGGATTTGGGGCAGGCAAGGCTGGAGCTGTACACACTGAAGATACAGCTTCTCCCGGGCTAAGCATTTGGGAACCTGGCCCCGCAGCTGTTGTCAAGATGGAGGGGAGGCACCTTGGAGGAGCCTCGTTTGTCTCTGGGGTCTCACACCTGGCAGGTACGGAGGAAAAGGTCCTTCCACCTGCCCAGGGTGTTGGCAGCCAGACATTCACCATCCTTCTGCTCCCCAAGCACCATTTCTGCTCACATCTTCCTTTCAAACCTTGTCACTGCACCATGTTACTCATTTTCTTGGAAAGACATTACAACATACAGGCTTTTTTTTCTCCCCCTCTCCTTGTTCCAGTCTCCTACAACCTATTTTTAGTCTGCCTCGGCCTCCAATGAAGGTTGTTGTGTACAGGTTTGCCATACCTGTACCAAACCTACCAGCAGACTCTGCCCGTTACGGGCCCAGGCCCATATTCTGCCTCCAGACGAACGCAGTTCTGGGGGTTTAGGGAAAGGAAGCATCTGGCCAAGTGAGAAGGGTGGGGCTGATCGGCCTAACCCAGGAGCCTGGGAAGCTGTGGCACGGCCAGATAAGAAGAGGGGGGGTAAAGGCACGAGGTGGCAAAGCAGCCCGGGCAGCCAGATAAGGAGAGGGGGGGAAAGGCACGAGGTGGCAAAGCAGCCCGGGCTTTGTGCCAGGCTCTCTGGAGAGGAGAGGCTGTGACAGGAGCAGACAGTTGGTCTCCCTCAGTGGCTATCGCAGCAGAGCAGCACTCCCCATCTTCTTCCTGTATCTCTGCTCGCAAGGCCGGCTGTTTCTGTTTGCATGTAATCAGGCAACAGATGGGAAACCAGACAGTGCTGTCCTCTTGCTTCTAGAAAAACCCTGCGGGGGGGGGAGGAGGTGGCGGGTACTGCAACAGTGCAGTTACTGAAGGAAAGGACAGAACGAACCTCCTGATGGAGCAAAGATGAGGCAGAAACCACAGCTTTGGTTATTAAAGCTTAGTAAACAAACAAAATGCAACCCATCAAAGTAATTATCCTGACCTCTTCCAGCAAGGAGTGCTGCGAGATCTCTGATAAGGTGGAAGCTCACACAAGAGGCACAATGATCTCTGCTCAGGACTGTCCTGAGGCAGGGGAACGTTCCAGGACAGCAGCAGTGTTAGGGGGCTTGTCAGAGTCCTCATCACAAGAGGAGAGTTCAACTGTTTGTCTGTTCACTTTATCTCAACTCAAATTAAGTTTTAAACTAAACAAGAGTCCTCAAGAGCCTGTTCTCCCAAGAGTTCCTCCTATCCCCGCTCCCACTGCACAAACAAGGTAAAACCATACCCAGCTGATCTTTGAAACCCTGCTGCCTGTATACAGACACTGCTTCAAGTCAAAGACACTTCCTGAAAATATTTCCTTCCCAAAGTCCACAGCAGCTACTAGCAAAGAAGCAGGAAATTAAATGTAAGAAAAAGAAATTGAGAAGGAGCTACCAAAGTACAGGTGTTCAAAAGAACATAAAACTGCAATACAAAATCATTATAAATGCCAAATAAAGGAGTTTAAATGCCAAACAGAGTTTTGACCATATTCTTTTTTCATCATCAGACTGGAAGCTCAGCTTTTCTAGGAACCTGTCAGAGTCAGTCCCTCCCACCTAGAAATTCAAATTCACCTTTCAGTTTCTCTGCCACACTATCTTTTTAAGGCACTGTGATTTCAACCCAATACCCACATCTGGAACAAACTAAAAATATTCACTCCTCCAGGCTGTGTTGTTTGAGCATGAAGGAGGTCACACAGCTGTGCCTCTGATTGTTCTCACCATATCTCATGCTATAAATACAGCAAGGAATACTGAAAAAAAAAAATATGCAGTGGTTCAGCACAACTAAGCTAAGCACCACTGTCTCAAGTCCAAGTTTTGCTTTCACCAAATGCTTCCCTCAAGGTTTAAAAACCCACATTTTGCTTTATGATGTAGGAGAGGCAAGAAAGCACCAGCTGTTACCTATCAAAGGGGCTGCAGCCACTCTAGCTCAGATGAGCTGCACACTATCAGCCAGCCAAGTTGGTTTCATCTGCAACAAGAATGGGCCCTTCCATATCTTTCCCCAACGAAGACACACACTGCGGAGTAAGCGTTATAAAATTAAAGTTCCTCCATTCCTGCAGGCTATCCTCTAGCCTACGCACTGCAGTCATCTTCCCATAATTAAGGTTCCTAATGATGTGCTGCATAGTAGAAGTAACCCAATCTTTTACAACTGCTCAAGGGCTGCAGGTCAAAGATCCAACCTCTCATCTCACTCTGCCTGCTTGTCCCATCGCTCCTGCCGCAGCACTTTCTGCAGCCGTTTCTTCTTGCACAGGAGGAGAGCTGACCTACCACTCCACCAGTTCACAATTCTCAGTTTCCAATGCCTCAGAAAGCCAGTGATTTCACCACAATTAGCAAACATCACAAAGCTTCAGAATTACCAAATGCATCTCGCGGCTGTGGACTGACCTATTCAGCATGTTCCAGAGAGTCACCTTTTAACACTACAGCACTGTCCAGCTCCTCAGGATTTACAGGCATGCAGGAGAGTAGTTTTGTGTGGCTGCCCTTCCCCACTGGAGTATCCCCCCACGACACACCCCAGAACTGCTGCCCACCATCCTTTACCTTTCTGTCAGCATCACCTGAGGCAGTGACAGACAGATAGGAACCGTGCGAGGCTGAGCAGCTGCCACTGCAGTCCTGTCATTCTGCTCCAGCGCTCATGTCCCAAATGAGATTATATTTCTGGCTGTTTGCTATTGGTAGGAGGGAGACAGAGCTTAGATTTAAAGTCCTGATCAGCTGAGCATGAATGTGGAAGATCAAAGGGTCATTCAGCACACAAGCTAAGCTTTCCCTCATTGTCCTTGAACAAAATTCCTCTCACTCTAAACTGTGGAGTAAAATGCCTGCCTGTCTGCCTCCCACTCTATCCCCAAGAGAGATGGCTGCATTTCACTACTGGACAGTTTCTGCACTCAAATGTTTTGAGATGAAAAGCTCTAAAGAGTAGCAAGATAAATAAAACTGCAGTTTATTAAAAGAGACCAACAGATTATTCACCAGACCAGCCAAGCTATTTCACAGTCTGGTCATGCTCGCAGTGAAAACAGTGGGAGTTTTGGGAACAGAGCACAAGCCCTGCTAAGAGTAAGGAGACATTATGAAATAGATCATTTTCACTAACTCATGGAAAGGCAGGATGCCTCTCCTAATAGTATGAATCATCAATATACCAGAAAGAAAGAGTGCACTTAAAAGTCATCACTGATGTCCAGCTCTGCCAACATCTTAATGGAGCAGGTAAACAAATACAGGGAGACCAAGGGAGGAAGTCAGTCAAGCACTGACACATCAATTCAAAACAGGCAAGGGACTCAAAACTACAGCTGTAATAAAACATGTCTCATACCTGCTGCTGCAACATCCTCCGCTGCTGCTTGGGTTCCTCCTACCCACCAGTAGAGCCATCTGATCACCCCACTGCTGCGACCCTGCCGCTTCTCCTGCTGGGAAACAGACACAGCAGGGATGAAGTTAATCATTTTCTTTGGGATCCTTTCATCATACACTTGCAGAAGTTTGTGTACATGATTTCCAGTTTTCTTTCATATCACCACTAGTGCTGGTGGCATTCTGGACAGCCCCCTGCTTTGTGCCAGGCCATGCTCCTACACAGGAGCTGGCACGTGACAGTTCAAAGTGACACACAAAGGTTGTCTGCAGTGGGACACAACACACCTAGGGGACACCAGGGCTTGTAATCTATGCTGGCAGATACCCCCTTGTTTCTTTTCCCATGCCCACCCCATGGATTCGGGAGTTAGCCAACATCAGAGACTTTAAGATTCCCACAATAACGTGGGCTGCATTCGATGTAAAACATTCACCATTAAGGAACAACAGCTTGCTTAGGAGAACGTGTGTTAAAGGAAGATTTATATTTTTAGGATAGGCAAACTCCTGGTTTCTCAGTTTGCACAGAAGAGTGTCAGCAATTAGAGCTGTAGTTGACCCATCAGCTACTGTCTGGCAGAGCACGGCAGCTCAGTCACGCAGCACTACCTTTGGATTTCCTGAAATCGAGTTAGATTAGAAAGTGTTAGAAATGGGATATAGAAAAAAAAGTTTACATAAAGGGCTGTATTCGCCACAGGAACATTATTCCCTCGTAGATACAAGGCAGTCCCCAAGACAAGCTCCCCAAGAAGTGCTGCTGAACTTTTCCAGAACATGGAACTTACGAATTTGGAAGAACAGGTAAATAAAACTGTGTGGTAAGAACTGGCACAATGTAATTAGGAAAAAATGCAGACACTGAACAAAATAACCTACTTGGCTTAACTCGGAGCTCAGCAAGCCAGAAGTTCATATGGGAGGAAACTTTTTTTTTTTGCCACAAATAATTACAAAAACAGGAGTTTCAAAGGAAATCAGCAGTTCCAGCTGGCACATAAACTAAAGCTTAGGAACAGCCATTTTGCAGCAGCACACTAACGGGACACAAGCCCCCAGAAAGCAGTAACGGTGCTCACCCCGCTCTTTATTTAACTGACACATTTCTCCAAGTAAGGCAACATCGTGGGGTTTTTTTTTTTTTAATTAGAGGTATAAAGGACAGTGATCATACTGCATAATAAAAACTGGTGTAAAAGCTACTGCTCCCATCTTGGGGTGTGCTTCCTCCAGATACATCCTCCCATCCTCCATCCATTCTGTACTGTCAATTTGCACTCTGCTGTTTCTTTGGCTCCTTTGGCATTAAGGCACAGAGCTAACCAGTCTCCTAGGAAACTAAGGGGAAAATAAACCTGCCTAAACAGAGGAGAGGCCAAATGGATGCATATTTGATACCAGACCATCCCAGCAATGGTGCTGCTCAATGTACCAGACTGCTAGTAGACTCCTGTTCTCAAAATCACTTTGTCTAGCTCTGGTTCTTATTTACACCTTGTCTTACTCCAGTCCTCTCTTACTCCTTGTCTTAAGGCTGCTTATTTTCTTGTCCTTTGGCTGAGCATCCAAGCACACTCCACCCTTTAGTCTGGGGTGACATTTGGTTTCTCTGTTACCTGCCTCCTGTTTTCCCTCTGGATCTAAACAGCAGGAACACCCTAAATTATCCCCCTACCTCCACTACCGCAGGCAGCTACCTGAGGAGCAGAATACGGCAATTTGGGACCACTCTTGACTTAGTGGAGCAAGCAGAGAGAAATTCTGTCCCTACTGCACCCTCGTACAACTTGCTCTTAATATCCCCAAAGCTTTTACTACAGTCAAGATATTCACGCCAACTGGAAACTGAGCTACAAAGTCCGTGGCTAGTTGCCCACAGTGCCACAGCTTTCTGAAAAAGAACTGCCCACAGGATAGGCTCAGAAATGCCAAACAGGATAAAGTTTCACCTTTACTTCCCACGTCAGCGTCATTTTTGGTGACAAATGTTTCTTACACCTGTGAAAGTTTGTGTCATTGGGCTGAACAACATGAGCAGAGTTTTCCTCTAAGGAAGCATGCAGCAGACTTGATTGATTAGGAAGCAAGGCATGAACATCAGTGCCAGGCAGTTGGAGAGCACTGCCTAGACTGGAAGGAATGTATTAAAGGAGCAGATCACAAATCCCAAAGCAGACAACAGAATCTAAAAAATAACCCATTTGGGCAGGAACACAATAGGGATGGCATAAAAATATCTTGGCCTATCAACAGGCTTTAGTCCTATCAGGGCAAAACATACTTTTATTGCAACTATTTAATAATTAGATTATCCTACGAGACCCAGGGGAGGGAGAGAACCAGGAAGCGTGGCTATATTCAGCTGTAACTAAGTGAAAGACTTCTGCTTTCAGTAAAACTCAGACTGGATCTTTTTTTCTGTTACAATTTAAAAAAAAAAAAAAGAGACATAGGCCAAACTGGATTGACCTTGCTCGTGATGCCAGAAAACACAGGCTCCACTCAGATGTCTGCATGCCAGCGCCCCGGGGAAACAGCGAGTGCATGGATTCCGTTCAAGTTTACTCAACCATGCCTATCCATCTCCAGCTAGTTGTGTTCTGCAAGACCTTCAGCTCAATGCATGGTACACGGCCACGATTCTCCATACAGGGCTTTCTGTGACTATTTATACTACAAGTCAGTATCCATTCACATCTAAACCAGCTTCAGGCTTTAAAAAAAATAAACACACACACAAACGCCCCCCACAGCTGTTTGCTGAACTGTCTGAAAAGACATCATCTCAAAACTAGAGTCTTTCCTCATGTACAACAGCTGATTAATATTTTTCATGTAAAAACCACTATGCCAATCTGCAAATAAATCCCCTAGGCTAGGCAAGCTTCAGCACTTCGATTGTCTGAATTAAAATACATCTGTTGCTGCTGGGTTTGCTTCTGAAGTGTGCCAAGGCCCACTGGAGAGCTGGCCTCTTCAGCTGTAAACAGAAGACTCAAAAAGACACAGGGCCAAGCTTCTTGCTCCCCCAGGTTCTGCAGCAAATTTTCTACCACATTAAATTCTGTGCCTTCCACCTTCCACCATTTGTATCCCCAGATCTGCATTTAACCTGTTTGCACGTCACTGACTGTATTTTGATAAAAAACAAGTTCAAGCTTCTCAGCTAGTGACATTCAGAATAAGTTAGGCTCCAGCCCCCACTCAGGATCAGGCCAACACAGATCACGTTGCTCAGGCCCTGTCCAAAAATACAGCCAGCAAACAGCAGCTAGCCCTCAGGTATTCTGCAGTAAAAACACCCTTGGGAGAGACAGCGACCCACTCCCATGTGGGTCTTTAAGACACATCAATTGGATCAGGAATCCTTCAAGCTTTACATGCTTGGGGGTCAAGAGGTTCTCTGGTGCTGCTCTATCGCCTAGACCTCCCACACCTAAACCCTACACGTTTAAAAAGACCAAGCTGGAACCCAAACCAGAGGGAAGCCAGCTCTCCTCACCTTCTGGAGATGTGAAAGTAAACGAAGCAGCCGGTCTGGATCTTTGTATCTGTGTGACAGTGCTCTGGATATCTGCAGTACGTTGTCATTATTCTAGTATTTCCACAGCTCTAGCCCCCAGAGCTGGACTCAGATGATACCTAAAAGCAAGTAAGATTTATTCAAGTACAGCACTTCAGATGTTTTTAGGGTGTGTTTTCATTATAGCATTTCTTTCACTTGCTTTGAAACACATTCAAGTAGGTAAAGTAGCCCTGCAGGAACACATCACAGCAAGTAACAGACAAAGCAATTAAGGTGAACGCTTTAACATTTATAAAGCACTTAGCAACTGAAAAACCTGAAGGACTTTACAAGCATTTATTCTGCTTCACAACTCCTACACAAGCAAGCAAGCCTACCTTATCTGATCACTAATACAAGCGATGGCTTTACTAGGATCCCGCGGGCAGCTCACTCGATGCCGTGTCTCCAGAACACTTGGGAACCAAGGCAGGAGACGAGAGTTTTAAACCTGATTTCAGCCTATTGATGCCTGTACCTGCTTCTGGACATTGCTTTTGGTGAAAATTCCCTTTTCATTGCCTAGATTTTCTAATATTCAGCAAAAGTTTTTTTTTAAATATGACAGTGAAAAAATGTTTTAGCGAGGCTAAAGGCCTAGAGAGATGTCAACAGATGCAGTGACATCTTCAGGGCCCAAAGACTTCAGGTGGCCAATTCTGATGACATCAGTGGCAATTTGGCACCTACATGTATTCAATAACCGAGGATTTAAAAACCCAAAATCACCTTTGTGTGATTTAATATAAAATTTCAAGTCATCAAGCACTCGCTAAACTTTCTTCTGGTGTAGCATCAGGAAAGCCCTCCCCTCCTACTTGGAAAATTCTGACAGAGTTAAGAAACTGCAAGACTGTCTTAAGAACCTTATTAAAGTGAGTTTAACCCCAGTGGAGATCCTTGCAAGCAGAAGCTATGCCAGTTTTGCACCCTGAAGAAATCACTCACTCTCTTCCCAAGGCGATTCCCCATTTCGGTAGCGATCTCAGAAGTGGTTTCACGCACTGACATCTAGTGGTGTTGCCAACATGGGAGGCACCTGTCGGCGTACACAGCCTCTCAGGTCTCGCACCCCTGTGTGTTTTTACCCAGAACAGACCTGTGGTTTCAGCTCTGACAGATGCCAGGGCTGGATCTTCTTCAGTAGCGACTGCCGGCATGTGGCCAAGGCTGTACCCCCCCCCTTCATGCACAGATTTATGAAAAAAACAGATTTTTATTTTTGCCATAAGCCTTCTCTTCCCTTCTCATTGCCCCCTTCCTCTACACAGAGTGGATGCTCCAGATGATGTCAGTTCAGTGTTCAAACTGCACAGAGGACTTACAGTTTTTATCATAATTTTAATTATCAGGAGACGATAAAGCAGCAAGGGGAACTGGATTCCTGGCTTCTTTTCAAGTACTGCCACCTCTAGGAAAGTTATTAAACACCACCCACTTCTGTTTGCTTTGTTTTTCCAATAACATCCTGTTGGTGGTGATAAATCCTGCTAATATGCATTAACATAAACAACTTAGTTCAGACATAAGCTTCAGTAACACCTAGAAGCTCTAATTAATGTTTTACTTGTTCATCTGATACAATTAGGTACTAGAGCTCCCAAATAATGCAGAGTTTTTGAAAGAGGAATCCTTTAGCTGTCACCAACTGGCAACTATTTCAACAGCACGCGGTAACGTGCAACTTTTCACATGCTCATTGTATTCTTTTGGTCTTTTTCATTCAAGCAAATCTGCAATTGAGTTTGGATATTTGCAAGGTCCTAATGTCACAACCAGTCTTGACCATGGATACATTCTGCTTAATGTGAGATTAAAAACAAAAAAAAAAATCAAGAAGTGGCAACCTACAAGCTCTTGGAAATCTCTTTTATCGTTCCTAACTGCCCCGCATTTCCATTAGAGCCCTTCAGCAGTTTGCAACATTTAGACACACTCAACTCTTGCAAGGCCTGAGCTTTGTCTCAGAAAATACACGGAGACGAGCAACTACAAAGTGTTCGCACCAACTCCTCTCCTTTCTTTCCATTAAGGAATAAGGCACTACTTTTCTTAGTTCCCATTCCTCTTGCCCTCTGAGGCGATATTTTAGTTCATCCCAAATTTATCTTAAATTAAGCATTTCAAGACAGCTTTATCTTAAACTAAACATTTCAAGTCAGTTTTATCTTAAATTAAACATTTGAAGTCAGTCTAATAACTTGAGAGCATAATGTTCGTTAGCCTACCACTAGATTTTAGCTCAATTGCAATCTGAAATTCTAGTAAATTCCAGGCAGGCTTTTATTTTTCTTATAAAGCAGAAAGAACTCACACACTTGTGCAGCAGCGCTTTCTCCTACAACCACCTTTCAGTAGCTTCGCAAATTGGTTCACTGAAATACCAAACTTACTAATGAGTTGTTCAGCCGCCCATAGTCTTCCTGGGTTTAAGGTGAACAATTTTTAGATCAAACGTAAGCTTATTTGCAACCAATACAGACGCTCCCACTTCACATACCACACATACTGCTTCCCATTCCTCTCTGCTTGGGCAAAAGCAGAGGTATTTCCAAAAGCAGAGGCATTTCATCTTGACTTCTTCAGAAGGTCTCCCTTTCAACATTTCACAGGAGATCGGGTACACCTAGGAGCAATAACCATTTGGAAGGAGAAAACAGTATTACTTGCATGACTAAGGATGACATGCACTCACGAGGATTATAGGATTAGACCCCGAGAAGTTAATAATCCCTAAAGATAACCATAGTTGGAGAGAAATCACATGTTTGACTGAATACCCATATTTTTCCCCAGGTCTTTATATAAACTAAGATCCTGTTGCTCACAGACAGTGTTATCATGCCAATGTTGATGATATACGCTCACAAACAGTGTTATCATGCCAACGTTGATGATATATTCTGTTTAACCAGCTTTCAGCCCAATCCTAACCAGGGAAACGGCTCCTGAGGAGCCTTCGGCCTGGGCAGGGGCCCCCCAGGGGTGAGCCTCCGGCCCCGGGCCTGCCACAGGCCCGAGCGAGCGAGAGCCACCTCCGGGGAGCTACGAGACAGAAAAAATCCCCCCTAGACGATATTTTGAGAATGGAATAACTAATGAACGGCCAGATCCTTTCCGAAGGAGAGCCCAGAGCAGCAGAGCCCTGCCAGGCCTGCCCCGGGCCG
>NW_010141614.1:0-7870 GCF_000699245.1 Pterocles gutturalis
CCAAGCAGACCAAGTTCAAGGGCATGAAGAGCTACATCGCCTACAAGCTGGTACCCAGCCACACCGGGCAGCAAGTGCACCGCCGATACAAGCACTTCGACTGGCTCTACGGGCGCCTGGCCGAGAAGTTCCCTGTCATCTCCGTGCCCCACTTGCCGGAGAAGCAGGCCACCGGCCGCTTCGAGGAGGACTTCATCTCCAAGCGGCGCAAAGGCCTGGCCTGGTGGATGGACCACATGTGCAGCCACCCTGTGCTGGCTCAGTGCGATGCCTTCCAGCACTTCCTCACCTGCCCCAGCACAGATGAGAAGGCCTGGAAACAAGGCAAGCGCAAGGCTGAGAAGGATGAGATGGTGGGTGCCAACTTCTTCCTGACCATCAGTGTCCCCACGGGCCCTGGCGCCAGTCTGGACTTGCAGGAGGTGGAAAGCCAGGTGGATGGCTTCAAAGCCTTCACTAAGAAGATGGACGAGAGCGCCCTGCAGCTTAATCACACAGCCAACGAGTTCGCCCGCAAACAAGTCACTGGTTTCAAGAAAGAATACCAGAAGGTGGGGCACTCCTTTAAGTGCCTCAGCCAGGCGTTTGAGCTGGACCAGCAGGCCTTTTCGGCTGGCCTCAACCAAGCCATAGCCTTCACTGCAGAAGCCTATGACACCATTGGGGACCTCTTTGCAGATCAGCCCCGGCAGGACCTAGATCCTGTGATGGATTTGTTAGCGCTGTATCAAGGGCATTTGGCCAACTTTCCAGACATCATCCATGTCCAGAAAGGTAACACTTTTGTATGTTTTCTGAAGCAATGAATTTTTATGTATCGGGTATGCACACAAATGTAGGGACCGGGGCTAAATTTGCCCTGTGTCTGGCTTGCTGGCCTTGGGTTAAATCTCTCTGTGTTTACTCAGGTAAACTGTTGCTAAAAATACAAAAAACTACATCAGTGACAATTTTTGTTTTGTGCCAATGGTCTAGACATAGTTTGGAATTTTACTGGTCAGAGGTTGCTGCGGTTGGCTCTGTATCTCTTAAAGAAACCACATCTGCCTATACTGCTGATACATTAAAGATTAATGGGCTTGTTTACAAACCCTGGAGATCAGATGGTATGAGAACATGCATTACTCTGTGATGTACATTAAGTATCTTAAAACTCTGATCTAGTACATAATAAATATGAAGTAATTTGAAGATACAGGTACTCCTCTGATTGACCGCCTTGTTTGAGGTGCGTGGCATGATGGGGTGTGCATTTTCCAGTGTCAGACGGTCAGATGAGATGTTTAAAGCTGCTGGGGTCTCAGTTCAGCTGTGTGTTAAACTCTCTTGGTGCCTTTGTAAGAGTAATGTTCTGCCACAGTGTTCTTAGTTGGAGTTGTTAATCCTTTGCCCTTATTATCATAAAAAGATGTTGTTCACTTGTTATCCTTTCAGCGTCTTTCTAGCTGAAACATGCTTCTGAAGTTCAGGTTGCTGTTTGAGTGGTGCTTTGTGATCCATCAGAGAGCAAGAAACTCCAGAAATGAAAGAATGATCTGCTATGTAACCAGTGACACTTGTTCAGATAAATAGAAGTTTGCAGCACTGTGTATGTGTCAATGATTTCCCTGCTGTGAAATTAATGATATTCTTTTATTCTTCACCATTGTGAGAAGACTAGACCATCATTCCCTCTTTTTGCTGTCATATTCCTTATGTGTAGTTTTCAGCTTGAAGAGCAGGGGGATGCGGGGACTGGAGCTGTAAAAGAGGCCAAGAAAACATCATATGCTCTGCAGAAATGGGTGTGTGTAACAGTTAACTGAGAAAATGCATGAGTTTTATTGAAAATTATTTTGGAGATTAGTAAGTGGTGGTCTGCATCCCAAGAGGCAGAGCGTGAATTGTCAGTCACTGTGAATCCATCTTTTTTGCCCTTACGTGGTATTTCCAGGTTTTTTGCATCTGGAACAGTACCTTGAGTTTGACGATAAAAGAGTTGTAAGAGTTTTCTGAACAGGTCAAAGAGGCAGGCTTCAGGGAGATATGCACTATTGCTGGGAAAATCTGAAGAAACAGAGCTGGTTCAAAGTGCACAGTTGTTATTTTAAAAAGTAGCATGCTTTTCATAAAAATTGTATGCATCTAAATCAGATTTCCATTCTCCTGTCTAATATTGAAAATGTGAGTGGAAACTTAAGCAATCTTAATATTATTTTGAAGAGAAAAGGGAAGTGTGCAATCTAACCTTCGAGCAGTTGTTTTGCTAGCTGATGTGGCAGTGTATTCTGATAACAAGTTTCAAGTATTTTAAATCTGGAGAGAAGGGTGGCCTTGGTAATGCCTCGCATTTGGGAGTAGAGCATTTTAAAGTGAGGTGTCAACAAATAATAGGATTATCTGTAAGCTCCTGGAAAAAAATAAAGGGAAATTTTCCTTATTAGGTGGAAAAAACCAGCAGATTATGTATACTATTTAAATAATATATCCTGAAGCTTTAAGGCCTTATAGAGTTCTTCAGTGCGGTATTTTTGGAGACAGGACTTTGAAGAGAGGATTTGGAATAATAAGATACGTGCTTAGCTCAACCCTGTAGCTCAACCCTGTTTCTTTCATAGTTCTGTTTGTGCTTACTGGTTAGGTTTACCATGCTGAACCAGGGAAAGCTCATCTATATGAGCTTCCACTGGAGCACTGCGTTAGGATGACATATGTCGTGTTGGTTTTGTGCCAGAGCACTGTCCTGGCGCTGGCTGCAGAAATGTACAGCTGGTCTGTGTGCAGGTGTTAATGCTCCAGCACCTCTGGGCTAACGCTGTCTTCAACACAATGTTGTGTCTGATACACGCTTGCCATCAGGAGAAGGCATGGGCTTGGGAGGCTGGTCTCTTGAGTGTCCATGTTCATGACAGGAACAGTGTTAGAACACAGTTACGGGTTTGTTGTTGTCATTCCTGATACGGAACAGGCAAACTGGAGGAAAACAGAGAGGAACGTGCTTTTTGCAGCCAGTATATTTCTGTTTTAGTGCTCTTAAGAGTTACTTGTAACAAGTAACTTTTCAATTCCACATTGTAAACTTCCTATGAAAATATGAACTGTTTGGTGTTCTTACAACATAAGAGCTTTCTTTTAAATTTATCATCTGGCATATTTGCCAGTTTTGAGAATTATTGTTGTCTGTATTGACTAAACAAATATCTGTTGGTGATAATAGATCATCTGAAAAATAGACTTGATGTGTCTTTCTTCAAGTGTTTTATTTTCTAGTGTATGACTCCTTTATGCAGTAAAATGACCCCGAAGTGCCCCTAGAAGTGGTAGAAGCAGCAGCCTGCCTGATGCATTGCTTACATGGAGATACCTTTAAGAAGATAAACTCTGAAGTTAGGAGTCCTTCTCCTTTGTCTTCTACGTAGTGCAAATACATTGTCCACTTGGGATAAAAACCATGACCCGTTCTAGACTTCACTTCTGCGTTCCCCTAGACCTGAGAAGGAGTGAAAAGTAAAGGCAGCTGTGCACAAAACATGCCTGTGTCTGTGGGTAGAATATTCAACTGCATTATCCTGTTATGGGTTTGCTCTACTACAGATAGTTGAACATCTGCTGAATGTGACTTGGATGTGTGTTCTGTGGTATGGACTGAGAAGCCTGCACCTCTGGGGTTTTTTAAAAATTTCTGCAACTTCTGCAGAAAGAAGTGCAGAGAGTCTGTAAGTCAGAGACAAAAAATTTCCCTTTGTTTGGGCTTTGTTTTTTCTTCTAGAATTATGAACCAAAGCCATGTAAGCCCTGCTGTTGCTTCATCTGCATATCAGCAGGATGTGCTTTTAATTGCTCTGGAGTCCACGTCTTTCTGCCTCCTATGCTGAGGATATCATACGTAATCTGAAGGGTGCAGAAAGGTATTGTCATGTTGACTGCTTGTGTAAAACGTGGACTGTGGGAATATTTTCAAATTGTTTATCTTATTAATATTGTCAGTATTTTATCAAATGGCAATAGCTTCAATAGGAGATTTTAAATTATACCTTTCCCTCTGCCTCCTTCATCTTGAGCACCCAGTGTTTAAGGAATTTTCTGTGAGGGGAAGAAGAGTTGAAGTTCCTGCATCAGGAAAGACAAGGAAGGATTTTAACTCTTCTGTGCCACATGCCAGTTGAGGATGAACTTACCAGTGTGAGAGACCTCACCCGGTTCTGTGTGCAGTCCAGTCCAGGTCTGAAGATTCGTTGGATTGGGCCCTACAGTGAGGAGCACGCCAAGTTGGAAACCCCATGTTTCCATCTGGACATGCTTGGTTTGAGAGTCCCACTGAGGCAGGTGTATCAGCCGCAAGGCATACTTCACAGAATGACAGAATCACACTTCCTTTACAAATGACTTGTTTTATAGGTTTTATTTGGAAAACTAAGGGATTTGTGGAAAATTGGCAGCTGTTAGGGGTAGGTGATTGCAGAATAGTGTCTCGAGCATCTAAGCACTGAAATACTTGTATGAATCTAGCCTTCAGCTTCCCCCCCCCCATAGGTAAATGTGTCTAAAGTGCTTGTATTGAAGTATTCCTATGCATACCTGTGTGTTTTTGAGTGGAAGATCCAAATATGGTATACAGATAAACATGTACTCAGTTTTCTTTAGCCTCTCACAAAAGATTTTAGAAGAGGAATATTCAAGTTCAGTAGGCTCAAGAACTAAGCTGCACTTGTGTCATTCTGTTTTGCAGAACTGAAGTATCTTTTAAGGAATACTAGATTCAGTGGCTTTAATTTTGAGAAGAAAAGCAGCCTCCTGTCTTCATTTGTAAGGGATAATGCCTTCTTTTCTGTGTTTTTAAGGTCTACTTGTGGAAATTCCCTAGGCATTCTTGGCAAGATGATTCCTAGATTTTAATTGCTACAGTTTCAACTGATGAGTTCTTCTGACTTCAGTAATCTTCAGCATAAGTGTTCATGCAGGCCCATGCAAGTTCAGGTTCAGAAAATTTATGCACATGTAAGAATTTGAGATAGCATATACTAGTATTGTAGCTCATGCTTGCCTGGCTATCTTGTCTTCATATTTGCTTAGGGAGAGTAGAGAAGTTACAGGTTTTGGAGTTTCTTTCTTTCGACATTTATTTGAGGAATTACTGTAATTGGCCTACTGTGGTTCCTGAAAGTAGAAGAAATACTAACTAGATGTTTCATCTCTGCTTTGCAGATTTCTCCTTTCTCTTTAAAGTTATGATGTTAACACTAGGCAAACTTTAGGTTATGAGTTTTGCAAAACAGATTTGAGAAAGTGGTCTGAATGTCTTCTAAGATATAGACGGCAATTCTGTTTCTTCTGCATGCCAAGATTTAAGATAATTATTTTTTAAAAGTCTGAATGACCTTATTGCTTCTTGATCACTGTTTATGAAAGCAAAATAAGGCAATTAGTCTTATTTACCTGGAGCAAACTTAATTCTAGACATTGGCATTAAAGAATGTGCTGGGCATGTTTTTAGAATATTTTACAAAATTATAGGTGAAAAAACATTCCAGCTGGAAATGCATAAAAATTTCAAGCATCAAAAAAGCCATCCAACACTGAAACATGGAACTCTGTAACATTTTCAGCAATTATTTGGTTTTTTTTGCAGGGGTTAGGAAGGGTAAATCAGACTGGTCAAAATTCTCACCTAAAATTTTATATCACAGTGTAAAAGCAGTGCTTTTCTCTCTTGCTTACTTTCAGACTTCTTAATTTGTTGTGCAGACGTGGTTTTTCCATCCCTGTTTTTCCTTTTATCTGCCCGCTTTGTCCCTCAGATACATATACTTTGCATGGAGGTCAACTCAGGTAGCTACTGGCTAGGAGCTAGGCATGTAATCCTAGCCAGATGACCCTTACAACAGTAAAAAGAGATGGCTACCTACATTTCATCTGCTTAAGGACATTGTTGAGAAAGGATGGGTTGCTCCAGGACGGCTTGTATTTTTTGCCTTGTCAGCCTCCCCATAGCTGTTCAGCAATGCTGTAGCAGTGTCTGCTTGCTGCTGAATCACCCAGTGCTACTACCTTTGAGCATTTCAAGGTAACCTGAAGGAAACTGAGACTTTTAGATGGCTAAAATGTGAAACAATCTTCACATTTAGAAACTGTGTAAAATTATAGCTTCCTTGGTGTGTATAAAATCAGAGGGCAACAATAAACAGGACTAAAATTGAGCAATATCCTTACTTGAAGAAAATTAAATGGAAAAAAAGGAGTTCTATGCCCTGTCTCTCTAGAAGAGAGGGGTCTCTTTAAAGTACGGAGTTTTGTTTTTTCTTTTCCACTCCCCCTGTAGTCTCTTCTTACTTTAGCTTTTTAAGGGAGCAATATACATGCAGTCATGATGTCTTTCTCTCTCCTGTTACCTTTTGAAACCTGCTAGCCTGATATCGTGCACATTTGATGACAGAGGGATGTTTCACAGCTGATGAAACCCCAGTGATTTTTTTCAAAAACAGAGGGTAGCAGAGGCAGAGTGTAACTGTTCCTCCCGTGGGAGAGACACACGTGTTACTGCACACCAGAAAGTCTATCCAGACTGCCCACTTTGTCCTGACAGGCGGGAGAGGTTTTGATCAGAGCTCACTCCTGTAGTAGGTTTGCTTTGTCACCTCTTGTGCTCCTACAGGTAATTGCTCACTGCAGGCAGCAAGGCCCTGTCTACTGGGAAAACCTTGTGGGCAGCTTAGCGAGTAGCAGGACAGTGTGGATATTGAAGAGCTAAAAATTATTTTGTAGAAAGAGGAAGTAATTTTATTTCAAAGACTATGTAATACCTTTTCAGCTTGCAGCTTATGAAGAATGTAGGTGGTGAGGTGGTTCTCTTGAAGATTGGAGAACTCCAGGTCTTGCTAAAAGTGCTTCAGTCCAAACAGGGAAAACAAGAATTGGTAGACTGAAAACGGAAGGTACCTCTGAGAGCCCTTCAGAGTCTTTGTAAACACGCTATCAAAAACAAACAAGCTGGCCAATTGTTCTGTTTTGCAAGTCACCTTTGAAACAAGGACATGTTTCAGCCTTTACAGCATCTTGCCATGGCTTTGTTGTTAAACTTTGTTTGCACAGCTAAAATGCCAAGTTAATGTGTACAGACTGTATAAACTCATCCACTTGGTACCTTACTTTTAAGTTTCTTGATTCAAATAGCACACAATTTGAAAATCCCAATTGAAACAGTGAAATCACATTTGGCTTAGCCCGCAAAACTGAGTCTTACAAGACTAGAGCAAACAAATGGTAAATGCTTTCTACACAGTCCTGCTTACCTCTTTTATGAAGGCCATGAGGATTTAAATTTAAAAAAAAAAAACCTAGTGAGAAATAGGTTTTAGATTTTAGAGTGGAATGTAATGAAATCAGTGATTATATATGTATTTAAACAATTTGTTTAATTCTTGTCAGTGACTTTGCGTTATTACTGCAGCAGAGCAGAAAGAAGTGATGGTTTCGGCCTTTGTTTTAGGTAGGTACGCATCAGGGGAGGACAACTTATGTGATTGTGATGAACTGAACTACCCTTTTTATGCCTGCATGCAGTTTTTCATAACAATATGAAAAGCAGGTTCATGCCATGATTGGGAGTTTACGTTGCTTTTTTGTCCCATGGTGAAAAGCAACTTGCTATTCTAGTTTTTTCAAGCTTACTATTTTGTATCTTTATGTGCATGAATAGCTATGCTGGCTAATGGGCATTATACTGAAGAAAGAACCATTTTACCAGGATCATGATAATGACACTGCATTTTCAAGTAGCTTGCTGTTTTATCCAAGCCAAAACTCTGATCTGTTTAGATCTGGCAGATCTGCTCCTCCTAAAAAGGCAAACAATTCTCTTCCACATTTATAAAACTATAATATTTTCTATATA
>NW_010141615.1:0-9586 GCF_000699245.1 Pterocles gutturalis
ATATTTAATATCTATATTTTATATAGATATAAAGCTATATATATAAAGATGTTATAACAATCCTAAATGTGGGCAATGTACTTCAACCTACACATGAAAAGAGTATGCACCGACTTGTTATAGCTCACCGTGTAAATAAACACAAGGTCCTGAACCCCCGCTTCTGATACTCCACTACAGTCACTGACAGCAAGGATTACTAGAAACAAGACAATATAGGCTAGATGGCACTCCACACTTACCTCCTGGCTTGTTTTCTGGCCTGCCTTCATGTAGAAAATGAAAACAGTATCAAAAGGACGACACGGTAGTAAATCCAAGTAGCCAAGGTCATCAAAAAACCCAGGAAGAGCAGAGTCAAGTGCAATCAGGTGAGGAGGTAGACGACTGTTAGCAGGTTCCTATCCAACAGACAGAGTTCAACAGCTTAAAAACCCATCTTTCCTAACTGAAAAGGTCTTTATGGCTTCAGTAATAACCCATTAAAATATAAAAAGACAATTTCCCTTTTCTCCTAAGAGCAAAATCATACACAAGGTTTTGATGCAATATAATCCTGTTACTGTAAACAACAGCAAGCATAACAGTTTGATGATTTGTTGCATTCTGCTCTCCTCATTAAATACAGTATTTTGCCAGTGAAGCAGACGTAACATTTTGCTCAGAGTGCTAGCTACCACAACAAAAGCAGCAGATACTTTAAAAATATCACAACTATACAGCACATGTGTAGTTTCATATTTCTTAACTTATATACCAATCTTATGTAAAATACTAAGCACTTGTAGAGGTCATTTTTGCAAAAGCTTGTCTAGTTTTGTTGACAGTTTTCTGGAAGGAAATGCAACAAATAAGAGGGAGAATCCATAAGTAAGAGGCAGAATTTCAAATGAAGAATATGGATCATCTCTACAAACCTGTTATTTTAACTTTAAAAAGAAAGCCCTACAACCTACAACTCCCAAGTGTTTATATATGATTAAAGCAGTTCAGCACAGTCATCTCCGGAGCAGAACTTCTAAGGCAGTCATGTTTCAGAAACTCTTAAAGTACCACCCCAAAACCTACCTCAAGCTAAAGGAATGATTTCAAGTATGAACACATGAATTTGACAGCTTATGTACCCACTGCAAAATTAAAGATACAGCCATGTACACAGAGCATGTTCAACTTGAGGCATGGCCTTTCCCAACCCTGCTCTCAATCCTGGAAGTCTGGAATCCATCGCTATTTGATTAGACTACAGCTTAACAGTATTTGGAATTACACAGAAGATCTTCCACTAACAAAACTGAGGTTTTGTGTTTTGCCAAGCCAGACCATATGAGTACTGAGGGCATCTGCACAACACTAAGTAGTATCAGGTCACCTTCAATGCCTCTAGTGAGAGAAATCCAAAGTGAGAGAGGAACAGGCGTGCGGTCTGGAACTCCTGCGCTGGTGGGGGGGGCTTACACTCCGTGATTGGATCAGGAAAGCTCTTCTTCCGCCACTCCTCTTCACTTTTCTGATCTATGGAAGTCTCAAAAATGATCTGCTGGGCCATGCCATTCCTCAGCTTCTCGTGTCGCTCTTCGAGCTGAAAAACATTGTGTGAAATGCTGATCCCACCAAGAAAACAACTCAGTCGTTCAGGGAAGCTGTAAGCCACAAGTACAGCCGCAGCTGCAGCTCCACCACCAGGATGTTTACCAAAGACCTTCCAATGTCACAAAGCGAATGTCTGAACACCCTGTTTGCATGGGAGAGCTGTTGCAAAGTTATGTATCGAGTATCAGCTACAACTTCTCCCTTTTAAGTGAACAGACACTAAAACACATTTGTCACTGTGAAATTATAAAATATTTTCAAGACACGCATCCCCCTCCTCCCCCAGGAGGTCTCAAAAAAGCCCCTTCCACTTCCCCAGGGGAAGTAACAAAACACAAGTCATTGCCTCCTAGCAATACCAGGGTTTTAGGATCTGTAATAAAACGTGTTGAGCAGTGCCTCCCAAAAAACACATTCAAGGCATTGTCATCTTCCCAGAGAAGTGCACAGATTTCATTAGCTTGCAGAAGTTATTATTCCATTAATATGAAATTAGTCAAGCTAAAGAGTAAAACCATTTACAGTAAGACATTAGCATATGATTCATGAACAGACAAAAAACTCAAAAACAAAATTAAGTCAGAGACTAAGAGTTACTTACTTCCTCATTCACAATTTCATGTAAATCAGGAATGCTCAAGTCAGCTTTCACAAATGGGATCTTGTCCACTTCTTCAGGGAAAGGGCGGTGCTTCACACTGTATTTCAATCCAACATCGTTTTTAGGAGCTGGTCGAGGTTCTGGTACAAAAGTCTGACAAAAAAGGGGGATAGTTTTTACATTCAAGGCATCATACCACTAGACAATATTATAATAGACGGAAGAAGTTCTCTTCCTCTCACCACCAGAAGTACATCAATCCATTAGTGAGAGTTATAATTAAAAAACATTCAGTAAGTACTTTAAACTAATAGACCTGTATTAAAAATGTAGCTGAAAATTTTAAACAAGAGACAGTTCTGCCCATTTTGGTGGCTGCACCCCTGGAACCCTGCTTACTATCTAACCTCTAAGCAGTTGCAAATGTCAATAAAAATGGCAAACTTACATGGCAACATCCTATTTTCAGCTCATTCTAACTGTACTGAGCAAAAGCTACTAACTGTTTGAGAAGGCTCCATTCTAACCCGCTGACTATGACAACCACAAGTCAAGCTGAGCAGTCCTGGAGGAGAACAGCAGCAATGCTGTGGGTCAGGAGTGAGAGACACTCCCAGAATATCAAAAGAGCTTGCATCACATATTAAAATGCAATTTGGACATTCTTACTACATGACATTCTAAACTGTTAGTATGTAATTCAAAATTTGAAGTTACCAATGAAAGCAACAAGAGATCTAGGAGCAGGTTTGCATACGCACAAGGTTCAAGCAAGCAAGACCTTTAATTTCACCTTGAGTGCTGCTTTATACATTTATTAACTACCAATTATGCTTCAAAATGACAAAACTGTTAACGTTAAAAGTTAGAGTGCCTTCAAGTTGGAAAAGTTCCCTTAAAATTGGTAAGGAGGCCAGCAGCCAGGACACAATCTCTCCTTTGGCGTGGGAGGCAGCACTCGCACCGACACCATTTAGCAATGGACTCAGCTTCAGTGACAGCACAGCTCCAAAGGCACCGCGTGGAAGGTCTTCCTGAAGGCTGCTTTGCAGAGACCAGATTCACCTACATGTGAACGTGACAGCTGAGACTGACAGGCCCTCAGTTCAGCTACATTATATTCTTTATTTTACTGAGGAGCATATGAAGACTTGGAAGATTTGGAGAAGTTCACAGACAGAAATTCTAGTAACAGAAGGACATGCTCCACTGGACAACTGCAACAAGAGATTTTACTGTAAAATGAGACTGGGGTATTTCTCCTCCACTATTCCTCTCCAGAGCTGTTCAAGAGTTCATCTATATAATTTTTTTTACAGCAGTTCTACAGCCGTCTTTGCAACATTGGGCTTTGCAGCCTGAACAGCTGTTCTCCTGCAGCATCTCATTCTACACCTCCAGACTTTGCTCCCTCTGCTGCAAGAGCTTTGCCTGACATCGTAAAATTGGCACCAACACTCACGCCGACACGCTAAATACGCTGTCCATTGCCCCACCACCTCAGAAGACGCTTTC
Organism: Pterocles gutturalis; assembly: GCF_000699245.1. Classification (NCBI taxonomy): domain Eukaryota; kingdom Metazoa; phylum Chordata; class Aves; order Pterocliformes; family Pteroclidae; genus Pterocles; species Pterocles gutturalis. Next base: position 3,707 of record NW_010141615.1, read on the forward strand.
AGAAAAAAAAAAGAATGCCCCCTCCCCTTAAACAAGTCTAGAAGGCAACAGCACTTTCACAGCCTGTATTTAATATTAATCACAAGTCGTAAAGAGTCACCAGAGATGTGTCACATTACCTACAGCTAACGGCCCCGTGGCTCAGCCTTAATGTATAATCACCAGCTCTGTGGGGCTGTCTCACATTAGTGGAATTTCTGCTGAACATCTCTAAGTTAAAGATTTCTTTACAGGCTTTGATAGAGACCTTTTGATTTGCTTTAGCTCCTCTTGGTAAAAGACAGAGTTGCTGGGCCCATGCAAATCTTCCAGATGTCCCACGGATCAAAACCGTGACAGAGGGGAAAAAAAGCACATGGGTTAAGAGAACAATACATCATCATAAATTGCAAACAGTTCACTGGGCAATAATTTAACCAGAAAGAAACACAGACATGATAGCCGAGGCTTTGTTTTCAAGGTTAACTCCTCCCTGACCCTGAAGCAAGCAATCCTCTCTGCAGCAGGGAAGCACTAGTACACTTTGGGGTCTGTTCAGCAGTGGCCAGCTCAGTTTCATCATTAAACACAGCTTTCATCCAAATTCATGCAGATCACCGTTTCTCTCCAAATCACCTCCAGGAAAAAGATTGTCCAGCCACTGCCTGTTCAGATAAGACAAATGACCATATGGAGACACAGTTTCCATGACACTTTTGTGACCTTCTACAAAGGTCCCACACAAACAGCAGCAATAAGAACAGTGGAAGGACAAGAGACTAAGATGGGAAGATTCTGACTTCACATCATGAATATTTTTCACCACAAGGAATAGGGACTCAGAAGTTGTCCTCGTAGGTTTTCAAGACCTACTTGGACAACGTCAGGTTGCACTGTCCTGGTCTCAACTCGGTTTAGAGAAGGAGGTCAGACCGCAGATTCCTGAGGTGCCCGTCAACTCGCACAACTTGCACAATGCACAACTTCAGCATTGCAGGGATTTCAGTCTTCCTTCAAGACTTAAAGGGCCACTGGTATTAGCCACCTTAGAAGAGGGACCATCATACCTCTACAGCTTTTCTTTTTAAGATTATTTATATTTTGTGCACATAAACCACAAACTGACACCATCAAGTAACTAGCAGAGACATATTCCTTCCCCAGTATTTCACAGGAAGTACAAGGTGCAGCCTAGCTACATAAGCACACAGAAAAACCAAACCAGCTCCCAACAACCATCTACTTCAGTGACCAGCCTCAAAAGTGATCTGATATACTTGTGCATTACTGCAATTAACCCTGTAATTCAAAGGGGATTTGTAAGCAAGTTACACACAGCAAGAAAAAATAATCTAATTTGAGATTCTAATAGCTTTACACGATTCTTCAGTAATGTATTTAGCACAGGCAGAGTAAGGATGAGAATTGCTCAGCCATTCTAGCGTGCTCCAATTCATTCTAGTCAGGAACACACTTGCTCAGACCCAGATTGTGGGTGGACACACGGCAGTGGCTCCCAGCATCAGTACTTTCTGCAAGATCTATTTAGTGATCCTCAATAAGTCTGAAGTACTCTGGACCACACCTCAAAAAGTTCTGTGCAATCTCTGTTTTCAAGACTAGTATCTAGACTCCATCCCACCCACAGATGAGGAAAATATATCTATGACAGAGCAGATCTAACATACACTAATCTTAAAAATCTTCTTATATGCTACCTGAGATTATCTATTCTGTTAGGTAATGCCATGATACATGAAGACTTACAGGTGGATCAGTTATTCAGTTCAAAACATCACGCAATTTAATACCAGATTTTTAAAAAATAGAAATTCTTGTTGGTCAAAGCATATGAGCCTGAAACAAGTTAGATTCAGGTGTGAAAGCCAATACCCTGTGATAGATCTCCCTTACTGTGGGTGCCATTGATAGAACAGGATGGTACACAGGAAAGTTATAACAGCTCCTACGCAACTAAAACCATTTGAGCTGAAAGCACCCACAGAAACATTTAGTAACAGGAGACCTGAAGAAAGCAAAAGCAAGTGTGCAAGCATAGAAACGTAATTTGCTGAGCACTTATCCCCATCAAGCCTCCTATACTCTTTATATTTTCGTTTCTTTATGAAAAGGGTGTTTTCAAAATGTAATGCTATTGCTTTGTCCATCAGCAGTAAGCTAGATGGCAGTCAGCTGCAAGTATCTGATCTAACTAGGTGAAAGGCACAGACAACCTCATCGACAATTTGGATGGGCTTGTACATGTTTGACTATCAGTGGCATTAAGGTTATTCCCACCACTTCTCTGCAGAACAATACCCTGCTCAATCACACACCCACAGAAGAGGTAAGCCCCTGAAACGTGAGAGAGGCTTGATGAAGCGCCTTCATTTTGCAGCTCTACACAGAGAGTTTTAACCCAAGGAAGAGACTTACTCTGTTCATTCCCTAGAGGCTGCTCCAACATCGCCAGGATGACGCTATTATCCAAAACGAAGTAACGGAAGCTATGCTTGTTTATGGTAGGTAGACGAGAATATTTAATTAATGTGGTTTCATTCACCAAGCTGCAAGGAGAAGCAGGGCCACTGGGCGAAGGAAATGCTCCAAGTAACTGCATAATACTGCAAGTGAGAAAGAAGTTAAGAGTTAGGACAGATTATGAAGATGAACTGTTCCACTCAAGCACAGACCTTCGCTAGTATTCTTCATTTGTATCTTGACACAGCAATTACCCCATCAGGGCAAGCCTGCCCTCTCCCATCAGCTTGTTGTTAAACAGAACCAGTAACTTCTGTACCCTCCCACAGCTTTTTGTAATGTTAATTCTTATAAGATGATTATGGATGGTCGAAGATCATCATCCATACCTTAGCCCACTCTTACATCCTGTCCTGCCTACCATCATGCTGTTCATGCAGTCAAACAGTTTTTTTCAACTTTTCTAGAGCAAATCTTAATTTTCCTCTGTGCTTCCCCTCCCCAACCCCCACAGTATGTGTTACTGCATTTCCAGGAGAACCGCTCAAAAATATTAAGCAAGCCTAACGCTGTGGGCAGAATAACATCCCATCCTGCACCAGCACATCTGCAGCATGTGCCATTCCCTGCCGCATTACACGTGAGACAGTGTCCATTGGTTTCCCACTCAGTGTGGGCATATCTTGTCAGGCTGAGGATAAGGAGGAGGGGAATGGAAAGACAGGACCGCTAGGGCAAGCGGGAGAGAGAAGGAACTGTTGTCTGCAGAGAGGACTGTCTGAGAGCAGAACACCCGGGGCTGCAGGAGGGCCTGGGCTTTGTTCTCAAGGCAGAGAACAGGCAGGAGGGGAAGACAGCAATCACAATTAACACTTGTAATGGGAGGGGGAAGACAGCTAAGGCAGAGCACAGGACAACCCTGCCCAAAGGGGCGCTTCTGGCTAACTTTTCAAATGGTCTCACTACATTCACAGAGATGTGACCACCTGGGAACTCCAACCACTCTCAGACAAGGCAATACTGAACAGTAAACATGCTCTGACAAATTACATACCACGTTAGTGTAGCTTCAGCAGCATCCTTCACTCTCATGGATGCGGGGTTTGGCTCCTTATCTCCTTTGTACTTGACCTCGTGTTCGCTGTTTTTGGATTTACTTCCCGAAATGCCCAGCTCCACAATCTCCAGTACCTCTTTCAAACAATCCTAAAACACAAGAGGAACCACCCTAAAGCAGCAGCACTCCAATAAATGTCTCCAAGATCTCACTGAAACAGTGATATACCATTAATTAAAATAAAGTACTGCTGGTAATATGAGCTCAGAAATAAAAGCAGAAGATTATTCTAGCAGACAGTGTTGGAATAAGACCACCTTTGCTACAGGAAAGATACTTTCTCCATCTACAGATGTCTACTTATGTTTGTATTCTAGTGGTAGAAAATGCTCTGAATGAACATAGACACACAATATATTCCGTTACATATGTACAGAATTGCCAAGAGGACTAGTAAGAGTACAACTGAAAAATGTAAACATATTTAAAGAATTTTTAAGTTCTAGGCACACTGAGAATCAACTCAACCAGAAAATTGCAAGAAATCCTTTTCCAAATCTTTCAATTGCCAACAGCTTTCATAAGTAAAATATACCATGGTATCCAACTCATCCAAAGAACAACAATGATACTCTAAGAGGACACAGCAAAGCTTCAACAAATTTATTACAGGAGAGGCCAACACTCAGTGGAGCCACAGGTATGACTCAGGTGTTGCTCACCGCAAAATCATTTGCTGAAAATATTTGACTGCTACAAAGGTTCAAATCTCATGGCTTGAGCTATAGAATAACAAGGAGTGTTCCATGAACAAATAACTGGCTAAAATCTGAACACAAGTGGTTAGTTTTTACCACCAGAGACCAGGCAGGGCTCTATGCCTTGGCCTTTGTCCTTCCTTATATTCATAACTGATGTAGAAAAGAGGTGAAGAGGAAGATTAAAAGTTTTCTAGCATAACAAATTAATCAGCATTGAGATACAAACACTCGCCATGAAGAATTACAGGAGGAGTTTACAGTGCTGGCTAGTAAAATAGCAAGTGAAATTCAAAGCAAACACAAGGTGAGGCACCTGGAAAATTGCAATTCTAATACTTAAGAGTGCAATGAAAGGTTCCCATCTGACTCTCACGCCTTGGAATGAGGTACTAAGTCTCCCATATATACTACACACAGTATGTAACACTATCTCGATATGCAGTGCCAATTAAAATAAAAAAAGAACCTCACGAAAGGAAAGAAAGCATTATGCAACTGAATAAACCCATGCTGTGCCACATCCAGGGAAACCATCCTGTCCTAGTCACCTACTGCCATGTCAGTATCCCAAAGTGCACACAGAAAGCAACTTCATTTAAAGCCCTGCTTGTGGGTTTTCAATTTCGATTTTTTAAAAAAATACGTATTTTATGCATGCTATAGAATATATAAACAAGATATAAAGATATATAAAGTTTAAGTTCTATATAAAACTATATATAATACATATGAATACACATTATACATAAAAATATAGATAGATCACCAAGCTTTCTCTGCAAGGAGACCAACAATTAAAACATGCACTCAATATTTATTTATTTATTTTAAGCAGCAGGACAGAAGGCTGTTGGAAACATGCATCTTTCATTTCCTGCTCTTTTCGAGCTTCCCAAGCAAATTTCATCTTGGATTGAGCTATGCCCTGCCCGTTTCTAGAAAACTGGTATCTTGGAGAAACAAAATAGGATTATCAAAGTATTAGCATCAAAGGAATTCTGTTAATTCTAGAAGATGTGTTAATCAGATAAGAGCTGTGAAGTGAGAAGAGACATGGCTTTTAGTGAAGTTTATCTCCAGCAGGCAGCTATGCTACATATACACCATTAATTCCCATATTTCTCTTTTCAGTTCCTGGTTTTTCAGGTTTTTTCTTCTCCCTTTTTCTAGTTTCACAAAGCAAGAAAAAAAAGACCAAGACATTCTTAGAAATACGAGAGGTGATTTTAAGGCCAAAAACATTCTGGGTGAATAAAGGGCAGAAATCAAAATTCAAAAATATTTTGCACAGAAAATAGTTTTGAAAACTAAGAAAACTACCTTATTTTAAAGTAATCAACAACAAACACGTTGGGCACAAAAGATATTACAAGATACTAGGAGTGCTCTAACTAACTATAGGGTTAGGGTTAATACTGCCCTAGTAGTTATCCACCAGATTCTCCTACCTTCTCATCCAGCATGTCAGGGTGCTCGGTGAGCCAGACGCAGAGGCACTGGAAAGCTGCAACTATCATGGAGTGAAGGTCGCGGGAGTGGAGCGGGGCTGGGCGGCTGCACTGGTACACGATGTAGCTGCATACTGAACTAATCGCTCTCTTC
>NW_010141615.1:9617-13013 GCF_000699245.1 Pterocles gutturalis
CACCACCACTTTCACCTGTGTAAAGCAAACAGGAAAGGATGAGAATTCCTCCACAAAAGTCTTCTGGAGAAGAAATAGTTTTTTAAAGTATTTTATAATGCAGTTTAAGAAACAGGAATAAATGGTCGAGCTCTTTCACGATTACAGCTTAAAAGCTGTGGGTAAAAAAATATTAACAGTGATGAATATTGGAAATTAAAGGAAAGAAATGCTGCACAGAGGTGCCACAACATTGCATGGCTTGGTTTCCAAGAGAAAGAGGTGTACCCATATGGTTTAATAAGAAACTAATTTCAAGCTGAATAAATTAGTATTTGAAATACACTTTCAACAAATACCTCTCTCCTTCAGCTACAGCAACCCATTCTGTACCTCTGTGAACCCCTCACTGCCAAGTCTCCCTTCCACGGGGTTTCATTCTGCTCACATTAACTTTCCTCTGGGTGTATTTTGTCAGCACAGCCACTTTCACCAGTGAAAAAGGGACCGAAAACCCATCCTCAGACAAGCAGATTGGCAAAAAAACCCCCATAACCCCTCCCCAAAACTCACTGCACAAACCCCTCAGCTTCTGCCCAGCTCAGGGCTGCGGGGAGCAAGGCTCCTGACCAGAGGGTTAGTGAAGAGCCCTGCATACGGAGCCATGAGGACCTACACTATAAAACCAGGTGAAGAACCGAATTCTCTTCTCTTCCCAGTGTGACTTGGTAGAGGAACAGTCAGTTAAAGCCGGATTTTATGCTCTGTAGCACTGACCATGCCACACAAAGCTTTACTCATTAGGTGTGCCCGTATCCGAGCAGGAAGGGGGATGGCCTTGCTGGTGACACCGCTGGAGCCAGGCAGCTGTCGTCCCCCAAGGGGGGTGACAATTCAGAGCCCTAGGATGAAGGCAGCATTTCCTTCAGAGGCGTAAGATCTACGGCAAATAGTCCCCTGCAAATGAGCCTACAAAAAGAAGGTTGGTGAACCAGCACTCTTCTTGCAAGAAAGAGGATTTTTTAATTTACCAAGTCCCACTAATAACCTGGAGCTGAACAGACACAAGACAGGGCAGCCCCTATGCTGAGAAGGGCTTGGGGACTGTCACCTCCAAAGGCACAAGCAGAGCCAGTTCTCCACTCTGCAGTTCTGCAGGATGAGGTGATCTCTTTCTACCCTCTTTGTTCCAAAGGGAGAAGATATCAAAGATACCTCAGAAGAAGAATTACCTCAGTTGCATGAGATTTATACAAAGATTACAACATTTAATATCAATCTGGGCAGGCATTTGAAAAGATAATTTATTTTCACATTTCCATCTCATTGCAAGCCAAGGAAAAAAAACCAGCCTGGCTTAACCACACAAGCTGCAGGAACCCCTGGTTCTCTATGGCACTCTAAGACCTAATAACCATACATTAACTCATTGCAGAACACTTTCAATGCATCCTTCAGCTCATGCTGCTGCAGTAGTAAAATCAGCACCCAGCCCAACATGGCTCAGTGCTGACTCCACACTCTAAAAATGCCTGAGACACGTGTGTTTCAGAGAGAACTGTTGTGTTCCCAGCGGAATATGACAGCAAATACTGAAATGTCACACCAGGGCATAGCGGCTGCTGTGAATACACTGGACAGCCACCCAACCAAGCAAAGCCATGACAAATGGTTCACAGTGGGGTTGGAAAGCTCAGTGGCATGTTTTTCTTCAACTGGGCAACCTAATGTACAGTGCATCCCCTTGGAGTGTGAAAAACAAAACCCCAAACCAGACACATGGGAATCCCTGAGAAAGGTTAGGAGCCATCCAGCTAGCTCAACAAACCCAGCCAGAATCCTGCAGCAGGGCTGGGTGTACCTGAAGAAGCCACGCTGAGCTACCCTTCCAGCCCAGAGGCATTCACCAGACACACACCCTTTGAGCCACAGAGCGTTTACACAAGGAGAAGATGAAGTACAAACGGGGAACTGCTTTTTCTCACATCCAAACAGAACATTTGCTGACAAACTCAGACACAGACATCCATTTGGTAGCATGACTTTCACCTAAGAAAGACTATAACCACCCTTTGAGAAGAGGCCAGAGCACACAAAAAGTTCCCATCTCACCTTCGCCAGTCCAGACAGCAGCTCCAGTGCAGCCAGAGAGATACTCATGTCCTGCCTCCACTGGGAGTTGAGCCTTTGGGTTACCAGGTGAATACTGCGGATCAGTAGCCCAGCAGCTGTATCTGTATTAAGAGCTAGGATATAACCCCCATACCACACGCCACAGGGAGGGAAAATAACTAAGCGTTAGTGACAAGAAGCAAAGCACAGGCACAAGCCAAAGCAGCCACAATACACACATAAAAGTTATACACAACCCAGAGTCTCAAAATTGGGTTGGTCACTTTTGCACAGGCTAATTCCTTATATACACCACCAGACATCAAATACATTCAGACTACCTTCTCTCATTTTTTAAATTTTTTTTTTAAAAGACATCTTAGATAATCCCAGAACTCTGCTGCACATCAGCAGCAGAACAGCTAGCTTTAGGCTTTGTTATTGTTTGCTATTGTACTTAAATTGCTGTCATGTCTTTCAGTCTCAGAAAAATTAAGACATCAGCAACGTATATTAGACATTAGTACTTGTACATTTAGACATCACTAATGAACTAATAGAGCCCATGAAACTTCAGATAACTCTGCCAGAAGTTACTCGTTCTTCCTGTACCTAGTGTTTAATCAAAAGTTGTACTAATTAGATACATGTAGATAATGAAAGAATCAGTCCTGGAGAGAAAAAGATACAATTATTTCTAGACCTTTAATTTCTCTGAACCTCTAGTTCAAAATTAAAAAATTGTTTCAGTACCTGTTGTTCTCATTTCAAAATATTAGGAACATAAATACTATACATACTTATTAAAACTGAAGTAGGTAAATTAATTTCAGAAACAAAATCTGCTAAATGACTAATTATAAAGAGACATAAAAGCTATGACATCTAAGGTATAGTCTTCACAAAACTTAAATCATCATATTTAACACTCAAAAGCTAAGTACAATGTTACAGTAGTAGCAGCAGATTCAAGTGTCTGGTACAGTTAAAGAGGAAAAACAGACCATCTTGTTTTCAATTTTCTTTTGTTCGAAGAATCCAGCAGAAACACAAATTCTTTTCATAAATTTCTTATAACCTTACCTTCTGTGCATAGATTTTTAAAAATCCAACAAAATAAAATATATTTTTGTAATATATTAACGTTATGTCATAGTTTAAAGACTCAATAAGTCAATTATTTAAAATTATTTACAAATGGATATTTTTACAAGCACTTGTCAATTAAAACCTATACAAATTAAACACACAATCCAAGTGGTGTGCTGAAAACTAGCACTTGAATTATCTCAAATCAACAAATCT
>NW_010141615.1:13044-14978 GCF_000699245.1 Pterocles gutturalis
AAAGCACCAACATGCTTATATGCATCCCTAGAATATACTAAAGTCTTTCTTGCTAATCTCCCTCTTCTCCTTAGCTACAGAACTAGAAAAAAAAAAATTTTGGTTGGTGACAACAGAGCAGTCAACCTAGGCTGCAAATACAATAAAGGTGATCTGTTCTCACATTTACCTGGACAACATCAGTTAAACTGATGAAGACCAAAGGAGCAAATGAAATTCCAGGACCTTGACATTCAGCCAGCTTACCACACAGATTTAGAAGAACATAGATTTTATTACACAGATTCACAAATGCACAGTAGGAGACATAGCAAACTAAAGTTAATCACTCAATTCTCTTGTTATAACAAATGACGTATCACAAGCATTCACTTACTTGCTCTATAAAACCAGGAGTCCCTCGAATGCTCTTTAAATATAGTTTAAGAAAAAGCGCTACAAAAGTCAGGTGAGCATTTTGGAATGCTACCAAAACGAATTAATTTACACTTGGTGGACATTTTTCCCAGTACCGTTCATGAAAACATAAGCTAAAATAAAGCAGCAAACACTTTTTTCATAAGCTTTTACACTCTTATTTTTAAAATGTTAACAGAGTCCTTCAGTAGGATTAAACCCCAAGCACCTAAAGGGCACATATGAGCACAAACTGGCAACATACAAAGGGGCTGTCCACCCTGGGTTCAAAAGACCCATGCACATTAATGTATTAGCCAGAATTAGGACCAGAAAAAAAAAAACCAGAACACATCACCCTGGCATGTAATGAGAGTTTTTTTTCAAAAGAGCGGGTCTTACCATAATCCCTCAGAAGGGCTTGTGCTGGTCTCTCACTGTCTGGTGTTGTAGGCTCCGTACTGCCTCCACTCGCGGTGCTAATGCCACTGTTAGTTCGACTGTGGCTTTTGAAGAGGTTATTTTCACCACCATTCTGCAAAGTGAAAGGCAGCTTTGAGCGATAAGAATATTCTTCCGAGTTCCCTATACCAGAGGATGCTCTCAGATACAATGGAGAAAAAAAAAGATGTTCAAACCTCAAGATGCTAACTGAGCACCTTACAAAATCAGATAACATGAGTAATGCATTCTTTCTGAAGCAGTAACTTCATAAACAAAAAATACTTACCGTTTCCATCTGACAGCCAATGGCTTCTAACAGTGCAGAATCTTGAACAATATTTAACATTGCACCTGAAGAATTAGATATAAGAAGGTAACTAAAGACCGCTATAGAATATTCACTGCTAAAAATTACAAAGAAGCACTGAAGGTCTAACATACAGGATCACCGTCCTGTTTTATAAAAGCCTCTTTGAAGAGTTTTATAAAACAGAAGATTTGCTTCAGGCTTAGACATTAGAAGCAGAAGAGAGCTGAGACAGAGTTTTCAGCTATTTTAAAAATGCTTTGAACATAGGTTTTTCAAATTCCTCAGTTCAGAAGGATTTTGGTTTCACAGAAGGTCTGAAATTGTTCCTTGTCTCCCATCAGATTGCGCTTGTTTAAAAACTCGTGTTACATTTAAGGATATCTCCCAGTTCTGTGAATAATAGTGTTTGCTAGATAGCTCAGAGAGCTAAAACAAGCTGCGCAGTCCAAAGCCATCTCAAGGGTTACACAGTGCTGGCCTTGTCTATGTTCCTGCCTGGCACAGAGAGGCTCCCTTCCCCAGGCTGGCCAGTAGGAGCCAAAAGGCAGCTGGTGACTAGCAAACAAAAGCACATTCTCAAGTCTTAATGAGCTACCAGTACATACAGCAACCTGCTGGAAGATGAAGTGAATAACGTCTGGTCCATTCACCAGCCCTTAAGACATTAGCACACGGGACCACGCTTGCTCTCATACTGATCAGTGGACCAGTGAAATCAACCCCCAAACCACTGTAACACGAGTTTTATTTTTATAGAGACCGATACTATTCAATATATTCATCA
>NW_010141616.1:0-344 GCF_000699245.1 Pterocles gutturalis
TGCTGAGCCCCCCCCAGAATCCAGGTTTGGGGGGGGATGGAAGCCCCATGGGCTCATCCTGCTGGCACCAGCCTCGCTGGAGGTGAAGCGCCGGCCAAGGGGCGGCCGGCGCGGCGCAGGCTGGAGGAAGCAATCTTGCTCTCGCTCAGGTTTCTTCGCCCACCCGGACGTCACCGGTTTCCTCTCGCCGGTGGTGCAGAGCCCTCTGACCCTGTGCCACGGGACGGCTTCGCTGAACGACTTCCTGAGCTATCTCCTGCCTCTGCCCGGCTTTGCGTGGCTCTCCTCCGCGATGGGATCCGTCCCCACTATGGGAACGCCGTTGGGAAGAGCGAGGGATCCCT
>NW_010141616.1:356-739 GCF_000699245.1 Pterocles gutturalis
CCCAGTGGAGCCAATGCCTGCTTCTGGGTCAAGGGATTTGGGGGTCGAGGAAGGGGTGCACAGTCCCAGCCTTGTGCATGCCCTGAGGCAAAGCCCTCGTGGTGCTGGCACTGGTGCCAAAACACGGCCAAGAGGACCACGCTGGCATCTTAATTCCTCCCTGCAGCAGGTCGCTTTGCCGGTCCCTGCGGCGCTGAGCTCTTCCTCCCTGCTCCGTGCAAGGTCACCCTGGCTGGATTTTCTTGCAAAGGCAATTTGAACTTTTCTCTGAAGCTGCTTTCGTTGGGGTGGCTGAACCATTTGCGCCACTCGAGGTCCCACCCGAAGCACCGCTGGTCCCCGGCGGCCACCACGGTGGTTGGGCACGGCGATGCTCAGGAGCA
>NW_010141616.1:890-3843 GCF_000699245.1 Pterocles gutturalis
GTGCTCAGGGCCGGCGGAGCAGCGGGTGAATTCAATGGGGAGCTCAGAACAAAAGGCTGGGGGACAGCGAGCCTGCTGGGACGCAGAGAGGGTGGAGATGGGGCACAGGCTCCAATCTGTGTTGTTACCAGGAATTGCTTTATTTCAAGCAAATCTGCTGGTGATGAAATTCTGGGTGCTTTTCTGCAGCTTGCGGCTGCTGCGAGCTCATGAGGGTTGTCGACTCTTCGCGTGCTTTGAGGTTTCTGGCTGCGGGGACCAGCCGCCGCCGTCTGCAGGGGTGCAGCAGGGATGTGACTTGCTTGTGGAAAATAATTGCAAATTACTCACCACCGCCCTTGCTGGCTCCTTCTGGCTTCAGGACACTTCCCCCTCCTCATCCGCAGCTGTGGCCGTGGCACAAGCAGCTTTTGTAAGCCCCAGGCCAGCGCGCCAGCTCCTGGGTGCGTCCTCCTGCTGGAAAAATTGCAAAGCTATTTATTCCAGTGAGGGAGAAAAAAAAGCATGTGCAAGTTTCATTGCAAAATATTGCGTCATTTTTGCTTTTAAAGTTTTTTATTGCAAGTACCCGACATCCCTCCTAAGGGGCAGGAGCAAAGGGGGTGCCGGGGGGGGCTCTTGCCCAAGCCAAGGATTTGGGGCAGGAGCCAGCATCTATGTGGACACCACGGTGGCACCCAGGGCAAGTGACGCTTTGCCGGGGCTCCTCTTTTCGGGGAGCAGGCAGCAGGATGGGGCTGGTCCCCAGGGCTGGAGGAAGAGTGAGGATGTCTTGGAGGAAGAGTGAGGATGTTTTGGAGGAAATACTCAACTTCAGAGGCGGTTACTGCAGGAAACCCTTTGGGGAGCCCCACATTTGCTCTGAGTGGCTCTTTCCTGCCCTGTGAGAGCGGCAAGGAGGGGGCAAGAGCAGCTGGGGTGCGTTGGGAAAGGTTGCAAGTGCTGGACCACCCTGGTGAGAGCCAGGGAAAAACCTCAGCCCTCATCCGGCGTAAAATTTTCAGCTGGTGGTCACAAGTGAGCCGGGCGTCCCGCTGGCCACAAAAGGTAAAACTTGGAAAAGCGGTAGGGGAGGGAGCCGCAGCCTCGGTGGTTCTGGTTTTGTGACTGCAGAGAACTTTCCGCTGAGCAAAAAATAACCTCGCTACAAGCTGCCCACAGCTCTTCCCTACCCACGGCTCTGCTGCAGCCCTGCGGCGGGGACGGCAGCTGGGGAGGGATCGCGTGGTGGGTCAGGAGGATCCTGCAAACTGCTCTTCTGGCCTTCGGCGAGCCGAAAATACGAGAGCTGGGTCATGGGTCTGGTGTTTGGGAAGGACTGATGGTAAAAAAGGAGGACCTGAGTGTACCCATCTGAATGCACATTCCTACTGCCCCTGGGAAAGGCTGCAAAAAGGGAGAGAATAAAGATAATAAATAAATTTCCAGCAAGGACCAGGCAATTGGAGCTGAAGGCTGAGAGCAGGAGGAGCAGCGCCCACTGGGTCGCTTCCTTGCCCTGCCGCAGCCACGATGGGTTTAGAGGGAGGTGAATCTCGGACAAAAGGTAGCAAACCATTTAATTGTTCATAAGAGCCATGATTTTCCCGTGTCTCGTGCTGCTGGGCTGAGCTGGGCTCTTTGGGGAAGGCTGAGCAGGATGGATGGGGACACATCCCCGATGGATGGGGACACATCCCCAATGGATGGGGACACATCCCGGATTTCCACCCATCCGGGTGCATCGCAACAGCTTCACTCTGGACGGAGCCCTCGTGGTCATCGGTGCTTGGGACAGAGACCTCCCGCTGCAAACGTCCCTGCGAATTGCACAGAGCAAATATCAGCATCTCTGCTTCATCGAGGGGGAGATGAGGTCCCGTGATGGGACAGGAGAACACGCAGAAAAATTCGGGGAGGCACCAAAGGGCTGGCTGGTGGGAGGGCTGCGTTCTGCAGAACCGGGCTCGTTTGGACCCAGCCCGCTGGGGATTTGCTCCTTGCCCTCCAGTAGCCTCCACGCTCCCAGCAGCTGCTCCATCCTCGCAGATCATCCCCCAAAAATCCTCGCCCCTGAGGAGTCCGTGGCAGCCGCAAGACGTGAAGGAAGAGGATTTACAGAGAGGAGCGATGCTGCTCGTCAGCAGTTTGCTGAGAACCACACGAATATTTATGAGATTGGAGGTTTTTTGCAGATGTTTTGGCAAAGAGCAAAGAAGCCGCCCAGAGCTTGAGGTGCCGTTTGGAAACCCCACTCGGGTTTTTTGCATCAGGGTAATCCCCAGTACCGGCGGTTTTCAGGGGAGCTGGCAAATCCCTTCCAACGGTCCCTGCTGACAACCGCATCCTCTGCAGGGATCCCGCATCAGCACACAGAGCAGCATCCTCGCTGCGCTTCGAAGGCTGAGTTTTGGATTCACAATCCTTTCTGAGTTTTTGGGAAGTGATTTGCAATCCTGGTAGGGGTTGGAAGGGGAGAGGTGAACTTAGGGCCCCTGACCCAAGCCTGGCTGCGAAGGAAGGAGGCAGAAGGCAGCCGGGTTCCTCGCTCCGGGGGATTTCGGAAGGGGAAGCTGGGCACACTCTTGACCTGCAGCACCCCAATCTCTGAAACCACCGCTGACTGCTCGGCACTGGCTGCAAAACCTTCTACAGGCTCGTGCTCCCCGGGGGTGAAAAATCAGGCCTGAGATGCCCCCGGTCCCAAACATCACCAGGCAGCGGCGGGTGATTTTTAATTTTCTCCTTTTTTTTTTTTTTACGCTTGTCCTTTGCACCCGGGTCCACGCCAGGATTCATCACGCTCGTATCTAACGCGGCTTTCGCAGCCCTCTGCTCCATTGACCAGCTCAGGGGAAAAGTGGGCATCTGGGGGCTGAGATACGGGGCCGCTGCAGCCTCCCCCATCCCACGGCATTGCACAGCACCTCGCTCAGCACCCTCAGTGCAAACCCTGCCGGCTTCAGGAGCCCGA
>NW_010141616.1:3978-4301 GCF_000699245.1 Pterocles gutturalis
CCCTGACTGTACCCAGCCGGGCTGGCACTGGGGTGCTGCAATCCCCCAAAATCCCATCTGGAAACGACCCCTCCCAAGGCTGTTCCCATCACAGAAGCATTTAGAGATGCCCCAGGGCCACGCTGGCGGTCCCTGGCACAGGGCGGTGGCACCGATGGGACTCAGCGATGGGGACACGGCTCTGCCCAGCCGCTAAATCCACACCGGCACATTGTCCCCTCCTTGGAGACTTTCCAGTCCCATTGTGTGAGAACTGCCCCATTGGAAACCTCAGGCAACACCCTCCCAGAGAAAAATTGTAACTTCCAAACAGTTTTTTTGGT
>NW_010141616.1:4392-22601 GCF_000699245.1 Pterocles gutturalis
CGCCAATAAAAAAAAAAAAAAAAAGCTAATGATTTTCTTCTCACTTGCAAGACAATTGCTCCCACGCAGGAAAAAGGAAGCACATACTGACAGATACGCAGCCGCTTCCTCTGAAACCTCGAGCCAGCTTGCTCAGCGCAGGGGCAGAGAGCTGCTCTTGTGCCTGAAACCAGCCGGGGGGACGCGGGTCTGCTGGCAGCTCGTCCCCACCAGCCCGTCCCTCTCTTTCCTCGGCAGCTCGCTCCAAGAGCGTGATGAGCGGCGAGGCAGCAGGCGCCCGGCCGGCGTCCCCGAACCCGCTGGAGCGGCCGCTGAAGATCGGCTGGTTGAAGAAGCAGCGGTCCATCGTCAAGAACTGGCAGCAGCGGTACTTTGTGCTGAAGGGGCAGCAGCTCTACTACTACAAGGACGAGGATGATGTCAAACCACAGGTAGGACGAGGCTGCTGGGCTTTGCTGGTCCCGCATCTTCCCCTTCTTGCAGCTTTGCTCGTAGGGAAATGGTTTGGGACGGGGTGGAGCAGGGGGTTAAAGAGGTTTTTCCCACCTCGGGGCAGCAGCAGGGGTGAGACGTCTCGATCAGCAATGCACTTAAATTCTTCAGGTCCTACAAACCCTCCTGGGGGCTTGGTCCCTCTGTGCCCAAGGGTTGGAGAGCTGGGAAAAAACCAAACGTTTGCTTGGGGACATGGGTCGGTGGGTTGGGTGGGGTTGGGTTGACGGTTGGACTTGATGATCCTTGAGGTCTTGGCCAACCTCCATGGTTCTGTGATTCTGTGATTAAGTGGAAAGCTGCTGTCATTCTCTAAGCCAACAGAAGCAGGCTGGGGGGGAGAAGATTTCGGTACGACACCGTTTCAGTGGCGGCAGGTGCAGCAAGGGGTGCACAAGGCGACAGGAGCTTTGAGAGAGGTTTCAGCCCCGCACTCGGCGGGGAAAGGCAGCTTATGGGATGAGTTTAGGAAAAAAAACAAGCAGGACTTCCAGGATCTGCCCAAGACTGACCCCACGGCAGGGCTGTGGGCTGGACCGATAACAGCGAGGGGCAGCTGCTTCCTCAGGACCTCTTCCCACAGGAGAGAGCGGCCGGAGGGATGAGGAAAGGAAATCTCTCTCTCCAGCCCCTGGGTTTGTGTCCCATCCCAGCCCCATCCTTTGCAGGAGGCTCAGTGGCGTGGATGCAGTTGGTGCCCGCTCTGCACGGCTGGAGGAAACCTGCCCTGCGCCTTTTCCTCTAAGGGAAAAGGTTTGAAACGTGCCGAACGCTCCGCTGCGCGGCCGTCCTGATGGTTTTTTTGAGATTCCCCAGGAGAGCGCGATGCGCACCCATCCCTTTGCACAAAGTGTGATCCCGCGCGTGGGCAGGGTGTGAACGTCTGCACCGGTGCCTGACACCCATCATCCCATCTCCAGCCCCCCCGGCTGCACCGAGCCCTCCGTCTCACTCCACAAACCATTCCTCAGGGTATGCATTGTAGAACACCTGCCGGGAAGAAATCAGATTGTTTTCCCAATTTGCATGGGTAACTTTTTAGTTTTTCAACCATTTCCTCCATACTGTATCTTACTTTTTCAATACCCACCATCTTTTCCTTGTTTTGAGAAATTTCTGGGAAACGTCCTCCCCTTTGCTGGAAAAGCCGTTCTCCGCGCAATTTGTGACCGGTAGCAAAACTGATCTCCAGACAGAGAACGCTGGTGAGAGGAAGGCGACGAGCAGATCCTCAAGCTGAAAGCACAGGGCTGAGCCTGGCGGGACCCAGCTCCTATTTCTGGCTTTGCCCCGTGTCAGGGGTGACGGGGAGGAGCGGTCTGCCCGGCTGAAAATGGGATGTAGGAACAGAAAGTGCTGCAAAAATCTTATCGCTCTTCACAGTGCTCACGGCAGCTCTCACCGTGACCCTCGTGCACCATCCTGGCTCATTTCAAACCTTTTTGGTCCCACCAACCATCCCGATGGACACGGCTGCAATTCAGGCTTGTGGAGCTCCGATGGTGCCGCTGCTCGCAGTCCTCAGCGGCTTTCAGGAGCCTGAAACCACCAAGAAACTTCATTTCTGCGGCACAGGCTCATTTCCTGCCGTGGGAGGGCTCCGGCGCTGACTCACGCTCAGCCCCCGCCTGCCTCGGCCGCTCCCCACCCGTTCGATCGAGCTGCCGCGTTCACCACAACAGCTGGGGAAAGGAAGGTCCGAAAGAAATGGTGGATTTCCACTTTGCTCTCTTTTTTTTTTTTTTAATTTAAAATTTTCCCTCCCTTTTTCTTCAATCCCCTCCTGCAAACTTTGGGTTCGGTTTGAAGCGACGCTGTGTTAAAGGAACAATTTTCCTGCTCTGGTGCAGCACCAACAGGATGCTCTGCTGTGTTGCCAGGTCCCTTCTCCTTCGTACTTTCTTCTTCCGCTCCCAACAGGGGTTAAAAAAAACATGAGAAGTGAAGGAAAAAAAAAAAAAAAAGGAAAGAGCAAAATAACCAGTTTTCCCATTCTGAGAATCACTTCTTTGGAAAAAACCAGGCATTTAAGAAGTGTCCCTTATGGTTGGAAAAGTCATTTTTAGTGTGTGTACAGGCCAGGAGCTGCTGGGGTCTGTCTGAAACGAGGATTTCCATCCCTAGTGCCGCCAACACGGTAGCATCGGCCCCGCCGAGGCGGGACGCGGGTATTTGCAGCCCCTGCTCTGCTTTCCCCTAGGGCTGCGTGTCTCTGCAGGGAAGCACCATCAAGGAGGTGGCCAGCAACCCAGAGGAAGGAGGGAAATTTATCTTCGAAATCATGCCAGGTGAGGATGCTTCACTCCTCTTTGCTGCACGCTTTCGGGCTCCACTGTTCATTCAAAATAATTTGGGCAAGTCGTTTTGCCCGTTCCTTGGCTCCGATGTCTTCCCAGCGTCGTTTCGCAGCCACGGAGCTGGAGGGGGACGTTTCACTAGGGCACGGAGGGATAGGACAAGGAGTAATTGCTTCAAACTGAGAGTAGATTCAGATATTAGCGATAATTTTTTTCCTGTGCGGGGGATGAGGCAGTGGCCCAGGGTGCCCAGAGAAGCTGTGGATGCCCCATCCCTGGAGGGGTTCAAGGCCAGGCTGGATGAGGCTTTGGGCAACCTGGGCTGGTGGGAGGGGTCCCTGCCCGTGGCAGAGGGTGGAACTAAATCTTTAAGTCCCCTTCCCACCCAACCCATCCCATGATTCTGTGATTAACGGGGAAATCTGGAGCCAAAAGCACTTAGCAAAGAAAACAAGAAGAACGTGTCTTTTCTCCTCCAATCCTCTCTATAAAAAATGCACACAATTTTTCTTTTTTTTTTTTATTTTTTTTAGGGGTGTCTGGAGAGCAGAACAGGACAGGTCAGGACACCTGTGTGCTCATGGCTAATTCCCAGTCCGAGATGGAGGAGTGGGTTAAATCCATCCGACGAGTGCTGGGGTCAGCGTCAGGAGGTAACGGGGAGCAGGGAGAGCTCTTGGAGAGCCCGTTTCCTACCGCCTTACACTCTGCAGTACTTCTGTACTGCTTATCAACCCTTAAAACTGGAAAATGTAATGTGACTGTAACTTGTGATACCTTAAAAACCTGCTCCTAGACCCGACCCTGCAGCGTTGGGTCTGCTGCAAACACGGGAAGCGCTAGGGAAATGCCACCCAGGTGTGAATAAATATTTCTGGGCTGGTTTCAACCTCTTTTGCAAAATTCCTCATTGCCTTATTGACCCCAGAAAATGTTCTTCTTGAAAACAACTCATAATGAGGGATAAAGCATTGAAAAATCTTTTCACCTGCCAGTTTCCTTGCTTTGCTTTTCTTCCAGCTTTTCTTGCTCAGCCCGGTCCTTCTGCTCCCATCTTCTCTGCCCACGCAATCGCCCTCCCCATGTGCAGGCACGGCTTGCAGCCGCAGGATCCGTGCTTCCAGCCCCCTTGGGCATTTGTGACATTACAAAATTGTGGCCAGGGAAATATAAAACATGAATCGACCAGAAAGGAGCTCACCGTAAATTTGCCACCGCCGGTGAAGCCCGCAGCAAAGGTGACTGCAGCCACTTTTCCTCCAAGGATGGACCATCCTGCACAGATAAGCTTCACCTAAACAACGACACAGAGCGGTTTTTTTTGTCTGCAACCCTGGTATTTTCCATCTCCAAACTGAAACGT
The DNA here is from genome assembly GCF_000699245.1 of Pterocles gutturalis. Lineage (NCBI taxonomy): Eukaryota > Metazoa > Chordata > Aves > Pterocliformes > Pteroclidae > Pterocles > Pterocles gutturalis. The sequence continues at coordinate 8,545 of NW_010141616.1, forward strand.
GCTGTGCCCTGGGGCAGGCAGCACAACTCATCTGAAATGAGGATTGCAGGAGCCAGAAATTTTCAGGGCATTGCCCCACCTGGCTCTAATAACAGCTCCACACCTGATCCTTGCTTAAACTTAGGAGGCTACCAGTTCCTTCCAGCTAGATAAAGTGACCTTATATAATAGAAAATATAAATTTATAATAGTACAGGGAGCCCTGAGGGCAGCAGAGAAGTCAGGTACTATGGAGCTGCATTTTACGTCAATATTTAGGTTATCAGCCTCCGAAACGTCACGCGTTGGGTTGTTGGCTTCAGTGCAAGCTGAGCTGGGAAAGCCGCCCGCTGCACGGTGGAGGTTTTGGCAAGAGCCCACCTGGAAGCAGCCCCATGGGACCCCGCGAGTTGTGAGCTTGCTGCACACCAAAGATCTGAGCCGCTGAAAAACGTGAAATAAGAGTAAAGACGTCTCCAAAATCTCAGAGGGGTTTGGAAGGTCTGGCTGCCACCCTACGATGAGAGTTACCTGCCGGGGAAGCTGGCGTGGGCGTGGGGAGGTATCCCCAGATCAACACATCTGCCAGCTTGCAATTAAAAAAGCAATTCATTAGCAACTACCAAAACAGAGGGGAAAAAAAAAAAAGAAAAAAAAAGAAGAAAAAAAAAGCTATTTGCCTTTACTGTGCACAGTGAGAGGTTTATAATTCATTATTATTCATTCTATTATTCTATGATTCTATTTAAAAGTGTAAATAAGTCATCAATGAAAAACCTCCGTGATGAGGCAGGTGCTGACAAGCCTTGAGGTCCTAGATGAAGGTGTTTACTCACATTTTCCCGGTCTGGAAGATACACGGGAATTATTTCAGCCTCCAGAGCACAAGGTGAACACACCGCCGGCACTGCCGGGGCAAAGATACCATAGAGGACCACGGGAGCCTTTGCCGTTAAAATCCCAGCACGAGTTCGGGTTGGGGTTTATCTGCTCGTACCATGCCCCAGGCTCCGAGGAGGAAGAGCTGGGATGCAGGCTGCTGCCTTCCCACCTCCGAGCTCTTCTCTGGTTGGGAGTTCGGGAGGAAAAAGCCATTTCTCCGAAGGAAAGGTACCGCTGGCTGCAAAGCACCGCGCGTCTTTGCGCTGGGGAGTGTCTGAGGGTGAGAGGAGAGGGAAGAAAAGCAACTACATCAGGAAGACTCCCAGCCCCAAATCTTCTCAAGGCTGCTTCTCTTATTTCTTGGTGGTCTCCTGCGCTTTCTAAATCCTCCAGGTTTGTGCAATGAGCTTGCCTTCCCTCCCCGCGCCCTCCCGTCAGCCTTTTGCCGTTCCTGTCTCCCTCTGCACCAACACCCTGCTCCAAGGCAGGCAAGCAGCATGAAAAAAAATCAAAAAAAAAAAAAAGCTCACTGCTTGGTTTTAATAATTTGAGAACTGTTAATTATTTGGAGGAGGAACAAGGTTTCCTTTTGCTGTTTTTTCCTTGGCAGAAGCTCTGCTTTGCGCCAGTTTGCAGACCTCTCGTAGCTCCTCTGTGGCGTTTGCAGGATGCATTTTGGTACGTAACGTGCCTTTAGCAAAGCTTTCGGGCTCCTCTAACCTCTCTGTCCTTTCCCCAGCGGTGTTCGGCCAGCGCTTGGCAGACACCATGGCCTACGAGCAGAAGTTCGGGCAGCAGCAGGTCCCCATCCTGGTGCAGAAATGCGCCGAGTTCATCCGGGAGCACGGCATGAGCGAGGAGGGCATCTTCCGCCTCCCAGGGCAGGACAACCTGGTGAAGCAGCTCAGGGACGCGTTCGATGCTGGGGAGAGGCCATCATTTGACCGGTAATGCTGGATTCCCCCCTCTCCTACTCAACTAGGTCTCATACATCCCAAAAATCTGGGGAAAAGCATCCCCAGGGAGCCCAGCGGTGCCCTGCAGGAAACTCCCTCCAGAAGGGCTTCCCAAGGGCAGAGGATCCAGCAGAAAGCCCGAGTGGAGGCAAAAGCAGAGTCAGAGGGTGCTGAGATTTAGGAAAAATTTCTTCCCTGCAAGAGTGCTGAGGCATTGGAACAGGCTGCCCAGGGCAGTGGGGGAGTCACCATCCCTGGAGGGGGTCAAGAACCGTGTGGATGGGGGGCTGGGGGACATGGGTCAGTGGGTTGGGTGGGGTTGGGGTGACGGTTGGACTTGGTGATCCTTGAGGTCTTGTCCAACCGTAATGATTCAATGATTCTATGAGATAAGATCCACGGAAACAAAAGAAAGCATTTAGGAGAATCCTGGCCCCACGCAGCAATTATCACCTGCAGGAGCAGCCAAGGGAGGAGACAAGGGGAAAAGCCCACATAGCCCGTCAGCCAAGGACAGAGCTTTAGAAGAAGGGGAGCAAGGAGAGGAGCTCGGAGGAGCTCAGAGGACACCCTAACGCACACAGCCTTCTCGGCCACCTGGCTCCTGTTCAGCCGGCTGGCGCCCAGCACCCCCAGGTCCCTCTCTGCTGGGCAGCTTTCCAGCCCCTCTGCCCCGAGCCGGGAGCGTTGCAGGGGGGTGTTGTGCCCCAACGGCAGGACCCGGCACTTGGCTTCATCGAACCTCAGACAATGGCCTCAGCCCATGGGTCCAGCCTGTCCAGATCCCTCTGCAAACCTCCCGACCCTCCAGGAGATCCACACCCGCTCAGCTTGGGGTCATCAGCAAACTGACGGAGGGAGCACTGCATCCCCTCATCCAGGCCACGGATAAAGATGCTGAACAGGACAGACACTGGCCGTGGCGATGCCCCATCCACGCAGACGCAGGGACCTGCCCCGCGCGGCATCGCCTGAGCCACAGCAGGACCTGGGGTGCTGGTGGGAGGGGAGCACCCAAAGCTTTTGTGCAAAACAATTTGCCTAAGGGGAGTGCAGGCGCCTCGTCTCTGTATTCACAGGCTGGTCCCTGACCACAAAACTCCTGTGTTCACCCCGCTGTGTGCAGCCTCGCGGGGAAAAACCGCAGCACGGCCACCTGAATAATCCCCGTGCTGTGCCAGGCGGAGCCACGGGCTGCTCTGGAAGAGAAACCATCCCGGCCGTTGGGTTTGCAGCTGAATATTTCTTATTTTCTGGGTGCCAGAGTCCTGCCGAGAGCTTTCCTGTTGTAACCTGTGTGGGGGTCATAGGAAGGTGAAGCCTTTATTTTTCTTTTTTTCCCCAGAACGGTGTTTTGCAGCAGGGCACGGTCCCAGCACCCTGCGGCGTTAACCCTTTGCTGTGGGGTTTGGTGTGAGCATCACTCTGGTGATCTCAGGGTGACCGCAGCCCCCCTGCACTTCAACCACAACGTTTTCTCAGCGAGGAGAAAGGCCAGGAATGTGTTTTCCAGTGGCCTGAATGCTGCAAGGTGCTGGCTCGACCTTCGGTGCCATCTTCACAGCCCGTTTGGGTTTGCACAGGCAGGAGTGAGTAGGGATAAAAAGCTGCCGTTGCAGCCCAGGCATCCAGGATGCCTAATGGTGTGTTTTTATAGGCCCTACAAAAAATACAGCTCTGAAAAAAAAAAAATTCCTCTACGGCTATGTGCGTTTGTTAAAAATAATAGTATTTTAAAAACCCCAACCAATCCTAAAAATAAATGACCTGGGGGATTTTTTGCTAGAAGTTAATAACAGTTTAGTGACTTCAAGGTAGGTCAAATGGGAGGCTTACGGTCTTGACAGTGTCCTGTTGACATAATGTAAACTAAATGGTATGCAAAGCTGCAAACATCTGTCCCGGCAGAACATCTTCAGTAATTGCTGTTAATCTTTAAAACCCCGGGCGAGCTTCTCCAGCTCCGCGCAGCGCCTGCCAAACACGTGAGCGCCGGACAATCTCCGCATGCAAACCCTCACGAGTCGGACGCAGGCTGGGACGGCTCGGGCTGGGCATGAGCACTGGGGACCTGCCAGCCCCACCGTGGGGGGGAAAATCTCCACCAAGCATTTATTTTCCTGCCAGCTGGGGTCGTTCCCCGGCTCGGGGTGCCCTGTGGATCCCCCCAGCTGGGTTTGGCCTCGCAGTGTATCTCTCTCCTGCATCTATACGCAGAGTTGAGATATAATCCCACGCTCCCGGAGCAGGGCAGGGTTTGCTCAGCAGCCGGGCGCGAATTTCACAGGATTTTTCCCTTTGTGCGTTGCAGGGATACGGATGTGCACACCGTGGCCTCTCTGTTCAAACTCTACCTGCGGGAGCTCCCGGAGCCGGTGGTACCCTGGATGCAGTACGAGGATTTCCTGCTGTGCGGTCAGGCGCTGGACGCGGATGAGAGCAAGGTAGAGATGTGTTCATTTCTCTCCTTTTTGACCTTAAAATTAGCTGTGTGGCAGTGCCAGGGCTTTGTGAGCTGGAGGTGCCAGGTGCATACACAGCTGTCCAGGATAAGCTGTGTGATTACTGAGCTTGGAAAAAAAAAAAAATAAAAAAAAAATTAAAAAAATCTCCCAAAGCCAGTGGGGTTTCCCATCTTGACAACATGGGTTGATCCATTTTAAAATTTAAATTTCTGGAGTAGAGCTAAGTGCTGCTCAGCACCTCTTTTTGCTGAGCCTTGCAGCAAACAGCGAGTGTGAAAACCAAGAGAGGAAGGAAACGCAACCTCCTGCAGCCTCCATCAGCCCCAGCTGAGAGCGGAGCCGCCGCAGGGCTCTGGGTGAGACCAGGGAAAGAAGTGAGGACCTGGGAGGGTGAGAAGTGAGAAACAGATGGGAACTGTCTTTTCCTAACTATATCATAGAATCATCGAATCATGAAGGTTGGCCAAGACCTCAAGGATCACCAAGTCCAACCGTCACCCCAACCCCACCCAACCCACTGACCCATGTCCCCCAGCCCCACATCCACACGGTTCTTGACCCCCTCCAGGGATGGTGACTCCCCCACTGCCCTGGGCAGCCTGTTCCAATGCCAGAAGCCTAAACCTCCTCTGGTGCAACTTGAGGCCGTTTCCTCTTGTCCTATCACTTGTTACTGTAGAGAAGAGATTTTAGTGGAAAAGAAGCTCCTCCGCTGCAAAAAACCCACTCAGACATTCCGTTCTTATACCCCAAAAAAATAAGGCAGACATCCTCGGCAGCATGAGCTCTGCGAGCCGCAGCGTTCAGCCCTGGATTTCAAAGGCAAATGTTTCTTGGAAATTGTTTCACTTCAGGATCTTTGGGTTTAAAAATATCCTAAATGTTTCTACACAAGGAAAGCAAGGAGGTTAGGCACGATCAGCTCTTTCCGAAGAGCTCGTCACATGTGTGATGCTCTTTCCTCTGCTGCTGGGGCATGGGTTAGTGGATTGGGTGGGGTTGGGTTGACTGTTGGAGGTCATGGGCTGCCCCTTCCTGCTGGAAAACTTCTCCCTGTCCATGCTTGGGCTACTGGAGAAATTCCAAGGTGAGCAAATGCCAAGAGGCGAGACCGCACAAGGATGGATGGACAGAGTGACCGAGAGCCACTCTTCAGTCCGTACGCATCTGGGAATCTTTACAGAGCTGTTTCTTACCTTGCATTTAGGGCCATCAGCAACTCCTGAAGCAGCTGTCGCTCCTTCCCAGGGACAACCACAACCTCCTCAGCTACATCTGCAGGTCAGTCCTCCGCTGGAGGGATAAACATCTTGGGAACATCATCCCGAAGGCTGAGGCTGGCTCCTCTGGAGAGAGCCCTCGGAAGCCGGGTTTTGGTTCCCCGCGAGGCACCAGGTCCTGACTTTCGTAAAAGGAGAATTTCAGCCATGGGGATAAACACTGTGATGATGTCCGAGCGTAAAAGCCTACCCTAAAACTCACTCATAATTCCCTGGGAATTAAAATCAAATGTGGTTTTTCTAGACAAAGCCTTGTGCAACAAAACTGTCAGGTTTCCCCCAGCCTGGGTGATTTTTCTCTGATTATTAAATATTAGCTGAGGGTTTTTCCTTTCGTTTTTGACTTTTTTTTTTTTTTTGGGGGAGCGGCTCATCACATCGTGGTTTTTCTACTGATACCAATAAGACCCAGCTCCAGTTCGCAGTTATAAGGCAACTGTATGTTTGTGTCCTCGGGACTCAGAGGAAGAGCTGGATGGATTAATCGGGATTTTATCCCAGTGGGTGGTTTTTTTTGCAGTTTTCCTTCTCTGACTTGAATTATTTACCCTTGGATTCTGGCAGGTTTCTACATGAAATCGTGGTTTTTCTACTGATACCAATAAGACCCAGCTCCAGTTCGCAGTTATAAGGCAACTGTATGTTTGTGTCCTCGGGACTCAGAGGAAGAGCTGGATGGATTAATCGGGATTTTATCCCAGTGGGTGGTTTTTTTTGCAGTTTTCCTTCTCTGACTTGAATTATTTACCCTTGGATTCTGGCAGGTTTCTACATGAAATACAGTTGAACTCCAGCGTCAACAAGATGAGTGTGGATAACCTGGCCACGGTGATTGGAGTGAACCTCATCAGACCCAAGATAGAGGATCCCGCAATTATTATGAGAGGTAAAAGGGGCTCCTGGAATAGTTGGCGTAGGAACACCTGATGTGATGAAATACTCAGCGGCATCCACAATCTTGAAATTAAAAATTTTCTACCATAGACCCGTGGGTATAAGCCAGACACATGCCTGGGCACAGTAAGCACATGGGGGTAGGGCAAAGCCACGTTAATTGGGCTGTAAATGTGTTCCTGGTGACGAAACCCCTCAGAAGCTGCATTGCGTGTTCCCTCCATGGATTTCAAACTCTTCAGGAATTTGATGAAGTCATCTTTCTTTTGCTTGGAGCAGGAGGGTGTGACGTTCTTCTCAGAGAAACAAAGGAAACTGGAATAATTTACTGTTGAGCTGAGCCAAACTGTAATCCCACGTGCAAGGACAGATGCCGCAGAACAGAAGAAATATTTCAAGGCCAAAGTGCAGGTGGAAGGAAGCCCATCGCGTTGGGTTTGCTGCTGACAGATCTCTGAATTTTTTTCCCAGGCACGCCACAGATCCAGAAAGTGATGACTGTGATGATAAGTGACCACGCAGACCTCTTTCCCCCATCCAAGGATGTGCCGCCCTCCCCACCCGCCCAAAAAAACGACAAGAAAGCTCCAATCCCTCGCAGCTCCGTGGGCTGGGATGCTGCAGAGGACCCTGCGGTGCCCAGGGCCCAGAGCTTGATCCAAAGGCAAACGGTAAGGTTAGATCTTCAGGGAAATAATAAAACATAAATTTAATAACTATTTGATTAATTATTATGGGATCTAACGGGTCAGCGAGCCACTAAGAGCTCTTGCTATTAATAGGGTCAAGAGCCGTAACTGTCATCCCTGGAATATCTACATCAGGAAAACAACGTAGATAAATGTTCCACTTTCTTGTGGAAAATCTGCTGTTCTGGGAAAAATGAAAGCTCCTAGAGCTTCTTAGCTAAACGGCAGAACAGATGAAACCTTTCCAGTTCATGCTGGTGAAGTGAAAACATTGAGGATTAAATTAAATTTTTTCTCAAAAAGACTCTCTGCAAAAAATTCATTTTAATGGCGCAACCCAAAACAATGTCTTATGGAAAACTTGTGGCCATTCCTGTTAGCACGATAAAATGTGCTTTTTTGTGAGTATCGCCGTCACAGCGGCCACCGCAGCCCGTCTCTGCTCGCGGAGGCTGTCCTGACGCCACAGGTCTGTTTTACAGAGGGACGACCCGACTTCCAGCAGCGCCTCCGGACCAGCTGTGGGCTCGAGTGCACCCAGAGAAGACAACGCCTCCAAAGACCCCCTGGGAATGTGGAGAATGCAGTCGAGGAAAAGAACTCAGACTTTACCTAACAGGAAATCTTTCCTGCCAGCTGCTCCTCCGGGAGAGAAAAGCGGCAACGACAAAAATGACGTATTCGCCAAAGACTTTTGGAAAAGCTCCCCCGGGAGCAGCAAGCGCTCCGTGGTCCCCGACGGACATAAGAGAACGTTGTCTCATGATCTTTTCAAGCTGCTCGACCTTCACCGGGCTTCCACCTACGATACCGTTCCTACCTCCCAGGCGGAAGGTGGGGAAGGCAGCGGCTCCAGCCCTTCGAGCAGCGGCTCCGATAAGGAATTCCTACCCTGCCCCAGTCCCAGCCGCGAGCCAAAGGAAAGAGCCGGTCCCACCAGCAGCCCCACCGAGGTCTGCAAGCCCGAGCAGGAGAGCAAGGAGTTCCTGCAAAACATGATCCTGAAGCTGGAAAAAGAAATGGAGGCGCAGAAAAACGACTACGAGGAACAAATTAAAAGGTAAGGCGCTGCACAGCGCTGCTTTCTGGAGAGTGTGAAGTCCTCAGCTTGTGTTAGGACAACACTGGTGTTGCACAGATTTATTTACTACCAGTAATAGTGTAACAGTAACGACTAATGATAAAATATCGCATTGTAGCAGGCTAGCTAAAAGTCGGTGCTCATGGGCTGTGCTCTCCTGACACCGGTGCTAACGTTGTATTACCACAATATTGATACTCTAGAGTTCTTGCTGTGTCATTGTACGGCACTGCAATGTTTCTGCAATAATTACGCTCTCATAATTCTTGTTATTACCGCAATACGTACCGTTACGCTATCCAGAATTCAGCAGTAGCGTTATTACGTTATTGGGTGTAACCATAGCTTCACATCTTCACATGGGTCGGTGGGTTGGGTGGGGTTGGGTTGACGGTTGGACTTGGTGACCCTTGAGGTCTTTGCCAACCTTCAGGATTCGATGATTCTACGATCTTGTTACCATATTTTTTATATCGTGCGTATGGATTTATTGCATCGTGTTATGTGTGCATTGAGGGCCAGGGGACGAGGACAGAACCTCTGGCTTATTTTATTGCTTCATGACACAGAGGGGAGACTCCCTAAGAGTCAAGCAATGACTTCCCGGCACTCTTCCTATTCAATCCTTCCACGCTCTGTTTCTCTTTGCAGCCTGGAGAAGGAGAACTATGAAGTGTGGGCCAGGGTGGTGAGGCTGAACCAGGACATCGAGCGGGAGAAGAAGAGGTCTGAGGAGCTGGAGCTGAAGCTGGTGAACGTGGAGCGCTCACGGGAGAACGTGGAGACGAAAAACAAGATGCTTGAGGAGGAGATAAAAAACTTATCTAGATCCACAAGCAAAAGTGATGCCAAAACCAACTAGGAGAAGGCACCAGCTGTGCACAGACCTGGAATGCAGCTGCACGAATCCGCAGGAATTTCCAAGCAGGTTCAGAGCCAGGGACTTGTATCGTCCAGTGTTCTGCTACTGACCACGGGCTGGTTCGGAGGAAGGAGCCCAGAAGTTAGAGGCTGGTTTACGCTCCGAAAACAGGAAATTTCAAAAATATTCTTTAGCTTTGTTGGTGTGTTTTTTTTTTCAACGCCTCTTTCAGCTGCTCAGGTCACCTGTAGAACAGGCCAACACTTCTTGCTGCTCGATCAGAATACCTTGCACTCGGGAGTTCAGGTTAAGGACACATTTACAAAAAGAAACCAGCCAGCATCCCTCCTGCCAGCCGGCTGGCTCCTTGCTGGAGACACCCACCGTCCTTCTGAGCGGAACAAAAAGTCCAATAAATCCTGGATCTGGGGAGACAGAAAAGCCTCGAGGTCTGGGGTGGCAATAATCTGGTTGATTATTGCTCTCATAGAGCACGAGAAGCCCAGGGAGCCGGTCGAGTCCTATGGGAAGAGGTCTCATACAGCACCACTCCTCCGTACCAAGGCTCCGGGTATAAAATCACAATATCATCAAAACCTCTCTAGTTAAGAGGCTGTCCAGCTATTTGAAATCTCTGCTCCCTACAGCCACGTGTGTATAAATCCAGCACAGCCGCTGGTGAGGCTTTGGAGAGCACTTTCACCCCTCCATACACGGAGCTCCTTCTGCAGAGGGAGTCCAGCAGCAGCTTCACCCGGTACAGAAAATGGGGCTTCTGCGTTTTTCCTAATGGATGGTTTTCAAAAAATAACAGATCTGGACTTATTTCCTGCCTCTGCTTTTGTTTTTCGTCATTTCATCAGCGTCGAACAGGATTTCCTCAGCCGCCTTAGTGGAAAAGTGGGTTTGCACCCCAGTGATGGTGCTGGGTCTCTCCCTGCCGCCAGCACAAAGACGGACCGGACCCGAAGGTCTCGTGGCGCCAGTGTGGGTATTTGGAAAGTTCTCTGCTTGTTTTCCCACTGCCTGCCAGCAAGTCGCCCTTCCAGCAGGACCTCGATGCTGCCGAAGCTTTTGCTGAAGGAAAGAAAATAACAGGACTCTGCAAGAAAACCTTTTACTCTTCATTTTTGTTAAAAAGGGGAACACCAACACACAGCCCAGCCTAGAGCCTGCGTGGGAACAGAGAAGGGAAAAACACCGAGATCTGTGGGGGATTTTGAACAAGATGTCTCGGACCAAACACGTGCCTCTGTGCCAAGCACGGTGCAGTGATTGCAGCGACGCTGGATGACTGCTGCTGAGGACGTGGCTTTGGTGCCGCAGAAGTTCAGCTCGAGCCAGGCTGCAGATCTGCTTGGCAGAGCCTGCAAAGGAAAATGGGCTGGTGAGAGGAAGGGACACAGAGGAAACCATGTGAAAGAGGAGAGATGGGAGCGGGAAAATGTTAGCAGAGAATAAAAGTCAATATTGGGTGTGTAGCCCTTGCTGCTGTCATTCAGTCTGGCTGGGGAGGGACTTGTCTAGCCCTGAAACTGAGCCCAGACTCGAACCAAGTGCATTGAATCCAGCTGGGCTCAGCTGCGGGCGTGAAGGGCAGGCAAAGGAAAGGTTTGGGAAAGGTCAGCTGCATTTGAGAATCCGACCCATAAACAGCTTGTTTGACCTATAGGCTCTGACTCCAGGTGGTTTCTGTTCCCCAGAGACCCCGCAGCTCCTCCCTGTCCTGCCCACAAACCTTCCCACCAGGGAGATGATTTTTTCTGGAGGTCTGCGTGAGGTTACTGATGGGGCTGCTGCAGAATCACCGCCTTCCAGAGGTCCCACAGCCAGCGTCCTCTGCTCTTCCAATGATCAAACCTGGTTAAAATCTTTCAAACCTGAAACTTGGTCATTTGAAATCTCAGTTGGAGCAGTGAGCCTGGAGCTCCGCAGCCCAGCAGAGGGGTGGGCATCACAGAGCAGAGCCCCGCGGAGGACAGCGTGGTCTCAGCCACCCACAGGGATGAGCTCTCCAAACCTCGCCTTCCCCATCACTTGGTGCCACAAGCCGAAGTTCCACCATGGACCCCCATCTTCCCGACACTCAAATCGAGGGGTTTCCAAAGCACCTGCGAGATGCCTTCTGCCTGCCATCGTTTCAGAGCAACCGCTCCCATTCACGATTCTTTTCTGTGATTTCCGCTGGCCTTCAGGGCTGCTTCAGTGTTTATTTAATTTTTTACCTTTAGAAGGAACTCATTACTCATCTGGGCATGAGGCTCAGGAGTCATTTAGGGAGAAACTCCTCCATCGGGTCTGGGAGAAACTCCTCCATCAGGTCTGGGAGAAACTCCTCCATTGGGTCTGGGAGAAACTCCTCCATTGGGTCTAGGAGAAACGTCGTGAACATCTGGGCTGGAAATGCCATATGCTCCTTTCTGTAAAGATCAAAAGTGTGAAGAGGCAAATAATTCCTTCACAGCCCTCAGCAGACCGTAATGACGCGAGAAGGCTTGGCTGAGGCTCAGAAGTCTCCTTGATTAGGACAAGTGCACGTTATTTTAGGATAAACTGCACATTCCTCCCCTTCCGCTGCAGATAGGCAAAGCAACCTCTGTCAGACCAGTGCTGTTTCCGAAGATCAGAGTCGCTTCTTTGAAGATATTCTGCCCATTAAAATGTGGAGTGTTTACAGCGGTCGTATTTAAAAGACAGACTTTCCAATCGGGGTCAGGTGGGCTGGGAATTCCTCCGTGCGCGGGGGGAGCGAACAGCCCCAGGGAGCGACGTGGGCATCTCATGAGCTGGTGTTGCTGTTTGGTGCTGTAAGATAAGGAGGGTTTTCCTTCTTTTTAAATAAAAAAGTGATCTGCCCATGCCCAGACCTGTGGAATCTCTCCATCCTCTTCAGCCCTCTCGGCTCAGCCACACAAAGCCCAGAGCCACACACCTGAATGCTGGCGATGCCCAAACCCTAGTCTGGATTTAATGCACCTTCAGATCTCCTGTTGGAGACATCAGCACATGAGATCCCTGAAGATGGACTGGTGCATGACCTGCATTTCCATCCTCCCTCTCTTCTTGCAGCCAAACCGTGGAGATTTTTTGGGGAAGGAGTAGCAGAGAAAGTCTCTCCTCTTCCTGAGGAGAAACGGAAAGAAGAAGAAACGAAGAGGAAACTGCCTCAAGTTGCACCAGGGGAGGTTTAGGTTGGATATTAGGAAAAATTTCTTCCCTGCAAGAGTGCTGAGGCATTGGAACAGGCTGCCCAGGGCAGTGGGGGAGTCACCATCCCTGGAGGGGGTCAAGAACCGTGTGGATGTGGTGCTGGGGGACATGGGTCAGTGGGTTGGGTGGGGTTGGGGTGACGGTTGGACTTGATGATCCTTGAGGTCTTGGCCAACCTTCATGATTCGATGATTTCTATGAAGCAGGGGTTGCTGTTCTCCTGTGCTGCAAGAAGCATCATAAACTCGCAGAGGGTTGTTTGGTGGCTGCTTCACAGCTCAGCAGGCTTTAAGTGTTGATTCTGGACATCCTAGAAGTGTGAAAGTTCTCCTATCATATAAAAGTAGGACAGACTGTCTATCATGGAGAATAAAGGATAAACCCTGTCGAAAGACCCTTTTCAGCCCTGTCCTGGGCACTATAGACTTGGAAACTGCCAAAAAGGGAGTTTTTCACCCCCCTTAATCCTCACGCTGCACAGCCCAAGGACACAAGAACATCCCCTTCAGGGTGATGGGAGAGTGTGTAGGGTGACCCACAGATTTTAGCCCTGCTCTCACCGCCTCGCGTTCCTTGCATTAGAGCAAAAAAAATCTGTTTTGCTCTTCTTACGTATTTACCGCATTCATTTAGGAATTCACTTCGCTGTATCCAGGCGTTCGGTAGGCGTGAGAGGCAAGAAAGTAAAATTATTCTTCCCACATTATTCTCTTTGGATCCCGAGCCAGTCACGCTTATGCTGACTTATCCCCTGGTTTTTATCAAAGTTGCATTTTTGGCATGAGAGTAACTTTCCTTTTTTAGCTCGGCTACTGCATAAAATAGCAACTTGTTGTGGGAGGCGAGGTGGACGTGCGGGAAAAGTGTCCAGCCACGATTTAGGATGGCTTTTTACAAACGAAAGAAAAGCAGTGAGAACGTGTTGTTCCCCCCAGGAATTTCAGAACCATGCAGTCCATCCTTCCCTCACGTGGGAGCTGGAAGATGCCTCCCAACCAAACCTTCTTTTTTTACTTTGAAGAAATAAAAAACGGACAAATTGAGACTTCTTGTATTTGATGGACTTGATGATCCTTGAGGTCTTTTCCAACTTTAATGATTCTATGATTCTATGAATAATTGTTCACCAAGGTGAGGAGAAAAAAAAGTCCCCAGACCTGCAAGCCTTCCCTGGAAGCAGCCTCACTGTCCCGCTTTCCTGGCGTTTTCCTGCCACCTTGCTGCAGCTCAGGCGTGTACGGAGCCAGGCTGGCAAACTGGCCCGGAGGAAAACTAAACTGGCAAAAAAAGGAGCATCCTGATAAAGTGAGGAGCCGCACGGGCGCAGAAGGACGCTGCCGGGGTAGCAGGGCTGGGAGTTGTCTGAATAAGCGCTGCTTTGGGGAAAACGCTCGTCTGTTCTAGCACAAAACCTGCAAGTTTAGGAATTCTGAGTTATTCAAGCAGATAAATGCCCGGAGCGCTTGCACGGTGAGCACTGCACAGAGGCTCCAGCTGGGACGGCTTCTTGCCCAGACAGTTCATATTGCCAACAGCTCACCGCGTGCATGGTTTCCACCGAGAATAGTTTCTCCTTGTGGCCGTTTTCCTTTACAAGAGTTTTCCCAGGAGGTAATTCCCATAAAGAGAAGTGCTCAGCAGTTAATTAGGAACTTGGGTTCTTGGGAAATAAGGCTTCAGCCCAACACAGCGGCCAGCTGAGGGACAGGAACGCAATTTTCCCAACGGTAAGGCTGCAGGGCAGAGCACAGACCCGAGC
>NW_010141617.1:0-753 GCF_000699245.1 Pterocles gutturalis
CTGCATTCGTCCCTCTGCCACCAGCTCCTCCTCACCCCTTCGCACCAACATCAAAGCTGGGGACAAACCACCGCAGATCCGCACCGCGACGCAAACCACCGCCGCCACCCCAAACGCAAACAGGAGCCAGGAGGGGACGGGAGCAGTGTGAGGGTGCACAGACGCCTCACGAGGCTCCGAGACCATCGTCAGCGCGGTGCAGGGGCTGCGGCACCTGCCAGGCTGTCTGCTCGGCTGGAGCAGCCGCTGCCCGGTGGGCTCCGGGACCTTCCCCAAGTCACAGGGCAGCAGGGAGGGACCTCCAGCACGACGCTGGGAAAGCCAGCCGGTCAGTCAGCTCCACGTGCAGACGGATCCTTCGCTGCCACAGCGCAGGCACAGACAAAAGGCTCCTCTGATGGAGGCCGGGGCGGGGAAAGTCCCCGTGGCGGAGTTTGCAATGCAGATAACGAGACTAAGGGCCGCAGGAGAACGGATCTCCCAGCAACCGGGATCGGCTGCTTCAAACCTTCCCACGCCTGTGGACAGATGCTGCTCTCCTCCACTGGGAAAGGACCCAAATTCCTCCCCGTCCCTTTGTGAGCCACTCGCGCTGCAAGTCTCAGCACCTCCGACACATTTACGCGGGGTTCAGCCCGACGGGAGGGGAACCGCGGATGTGGACCCGGCACAGCAGCTCCTGGCCGAGCCGCGGCACCGTGAGACACGGCGCAGGGGAGCACGGCAGAGCAGGAACCAGACAAACCCCCGGTC
>NW_010141617.1:855-1352 GCF_000699245.1 Pterocles gutturalis
TGACCCCGGCCCCACACCTCCCTGGGGCTGGGCAGGGAGCGGGGACGGCTCACAGGCCGCTCACAGCTGGGCTCCAGCCCGAATTACAGGGAAAAGCCAGGACAAGCCACTTCCCCCCTTCCCTCTGCCTCCCTTGTCATCACACTCCTGTCTGGTCTTTGCAGACTGTCATCTTCTTGGCCTGGGGACTTCCAAGTGCCGGCAGCCGCTCGGCACAGAGGAGATCTGCCCAGGAACAAGGGTTCGATGGTACGGGAGACGATCAGTAATTAACACCGCAAAAGCACTCTGACATTCCCACCCCCACCCAAAGCCTCACAGCAGACACAGGTTCGTAAGGAGCCCTCGGGGAGGGAGAGGAGAGGGCAGGGGAAGGTCTGGCTCCCCAGCTGGGACAGCCCCACGCAGGGCTTCCCCAGCTCCAGCATCTGCCTCCAGCCCCGGCTTCTGCTGCTCTTCCGTCCTCCCCGCAAACCCGCCATTTCAGCCAAAAACGA
>NW_010141617.1:1394-1775 GCF_000699245.1 Pterocles gutturalis
CACATTCCTCACGCCCAGCACATCGCAGTCGTGCTCCAAATCTTGGGCAGAAAGGGTTCCCCTGGGCTGCCTGGCGTGAGCTGACCTCCGCCGTACCTGCCCGGCTCTCACGTCAGCAGCAACCCCGCCGATAAGGTTTCCGTGCCAATCCCGCGCTGCCTCCCAGCACAATAACCAACTGTTCCGGCCCCAGAGAAAAATTCACTTGCTGAGAAAATTTTTTCTGTTGACAAAAGGAAAACTAATGGCTTGAAAAAGCTCCCCTTCCTCCTCAAAAAAAGAAAAAAACAACCCAAAACTCTGCATGGGAGCCCGTGGATTTGTTCCACAGCCGCCAGAGCACATGTTCACATGTTCCCTCCTTTCTGCCACAATATGTTC